>NC_084598.1:2068500-2206000 GCF_033807715.1 Cololabis saira | reverse complement strand
TTTGCAATCGACATTATTTGCAAGACCTGATAGTGCCTTATGTTCCTGGCAGAGCTCTCCGTTCGCAGAGTACATGTTTACTCGTAGTCCTAGAGTCTCCAAATGTAGATTTGGAGGGCAGGCGTTCTGCTATCAGGCACCATTACTATGGAACCAACTTCCAATCTGGGTTAAGGAGGCTGACACCACCTCCACCTTTAAAACTAAACTTAAAACCTTTCTGTTTAGTAAAGCCTATATTTAGTGTTTAGTAAACCTCTAGGTGGTGTTGGTCTCTAGGTAGTGTAAACTCTAGTCTTTTAGAGTCAGTAGTCATAGTCGCAGCTATAGAACAAGACTATAATAATTAGTCTCAAACATAGCTTTGTGGTAGATATGCTGCTATAGGCCTACACTGCAGGGGGGCACCGACATGATCCACTGGGCGGTGCCTCTCACCCTTCTTCTCTTCTCCACTTCCCTTCCTCTCTTCTCCATTTCCATTTATATTTATTATAAGTATCTCATACCCATCATTTTTGTCCATCGCTCCAGTAGTTTCTTGTGCTGGCCCCCCTTTTCTTTTCTTTTTTTTCTCTTTTGTACATGGTGCAGCATCCTCTGCTGGTGGCGAAGAGCATCTCTGAATGCACAACACCGGAACCTGCAGCGTGGGAGTGAGAGGGGCAGGGTAACGGCCCGCGCAGTCGGGGGAGAGGTTTGTCCGTCAAGACTCCTCTCCCTGGCCCTGCCCCTTCTCAACCTTTCCCCGACCCTGAACCTAACCTGGGGCTGCTGATTGGGCCGGAACTTCGGGAGCTGCGTGCTGGCCTGCGGTCCCCACCCCTGGTCATCCGTTGCTGCTTCCACCTGCCTGCGGTCCCCACCCCCGGTCATCCCGTTGCTGCTTCCACCTGCCTGCTGTCCCCACCCCGGGTCATCCCGTTGCTGCTTCCACCTGCATGCTGTGCTGTTGACGTCCCCGACCCCCCAGTCTGGCCCTCGGCAGGAGGGTCCCCCCTTATGATCCAGGTCCTGCTCAAGGTTTCTTCCCTCCTAAAGGGGAATTTTTCTTGCCACTGTTTGGCTTAAGGTTTTTCTCCCACTATGGGAGTTTTTACCTGCCATTGTTTATGTAATAACTGCTCAGGGGTTTATGTTCATGTTCTGGGTCTCTGGAAAGCGTCTGGAGACAACTTTTGTTGTATTAGACGCTATATAAATAAAATTGAATTGAATTGAACTGAATTTAAAGATTTGGAAGACCAGGCATACACATATGTGGACATCAAACATTTAGTTGTCTTTGTCATAATATTTAATTTCCTAATGGTGGCACAAATCAACAAGAAATAATAATGGTTCTAAGAAGGTTAAATGCGTTAAAAGCGTAACAATGTTGAGACGTAGTTGTCTGAATTGTAGAACTACTTTCTGACAGTTCTATGACACATGCTTTTAATACTCAAATACTGTATGAGGACATATATCTGTTTAGTAAAAGAAGTGAAAGGAGAAACTGATACTTCATTATGAGATATTATTTCCAATTTTAACCTTCAACTGAGTGGTCTTTAAATAAATATGACATGTAATGTGTTTGCCTGTCTGCCAAGGACATACCCCTCCCACCGATCCCTCAATTCACCATAATATAACAGCCGTCGTGCGCCTACACACACACTCAGACACAAACATGCTCCTTCCTCCCCACGCCCGGCTCCATGGGAGGCTCTGGTGGCGTCTCCGGACCAGGAACTGCTCCCACTTACCGCCGTTGTCTCAGGCTCGCTGTGACTGTGAGAGTTTGTGGTGTGTTTCTATGTCAGTGTTTATGAACGTTGACCATAACTGCATCTACAATAGTAACACAGCTTGAACTGAAACACACCAAAGACTCTCAGCCAATAGCTTTTAATTTCCCCTCGTGCTTTTATCCTTGCTCTTTTAGAGATTTTGGAAGTGGTGCTGTTTGCACTCTGACTTGCCATTTGGACAACCAGCATTTCATTTCTCATGCAGGAACATACAGTAGCATGAGGCTACAGCTCATTTTTATCTAACAGTTGCACTTGGGGAAGAATATTTAGCTAAAGTGACAACAAATTTGCTACATTAAAAACTCTAAGATGCAATTAATGTCAAGCTGTGAGAGCCTGGTTTTGAAGGATCATAAGTTACTGCTTAAAAATGAACAACTGTCAATCCGAAGAAGATATTTCCTTCCACAATTTAATAAATTAGGTCAAGACTGACTCATTTTTTTTTCTATTTTAGCTGAGAGTATGTAATTTATGACAATGCAGTAAGAGGTGTGCTGATTCTTGGAATAACAAAGCAGAAGGAATGTTACGTCAACTGCTCTCAAGATATTCTTTGGCATCAATTTATCCGTTATGTTCACGTGTCAAAAAACCAGCAAACTTACCAAGTTTAAACCCACTTGATTATCACCTAGTGTCCATTTTGCAAATGTTTCTGTAACAAAACAAAAATAATGTGTATGTGTGTGCGTGTGCGTGTGCGTGTGCGTGTGTGTGTGCGTGCGTGTGTGTGTGAGACAGAGTCTAAGCACCACACCTTTGCCACAAAGGAAATTTGGCAGCGATCGCAGACTTTGTGGCGAAAAAGAAGAGAGACAGAGAAAGGAGGGAGGACATGGCAAAAGGGACATTTTTCCTCGTGACTCCTGATAAAACACACTCACATCACACATAGGCACAAACAACCACGCACCCACATTCTGGACAAGAAACCAAGACACAATGGCATCATAATGGGTGTGTTTACTAGTGAATGTGTGTCTGTGTGTGTGTGCGTGTGTGTGTGTGTGTTTATGTGTGGGAGAGGTCATGTTCACACAACGTTCTATTTTGGAACACGTTGAAGGAGGGAAATGTGTGTGATGATTGATAGGAGACATACACATACACACCATTAACGTGGGTCGCTGCGGGAATCCCCTACGTTTATCACCCGCTAACACACACTCAAATACACACAGATACACACACTGGATCTACTGTAGGAAGCCTTCATGAACAGTAAACACATTGTCTACAGTGTTTCCAAAATTTTACTTTTTTAATTTTCATAGGCAACAAATTAAAATTTTGAAGCTCTATTAGGTGAAATTACAATAATGCTGCCTGTAGCAAAGTGACACAAGACTGTGTGGTTCCACATTTTGGGAGCATTGAATAAAGACACATTGATGGAAATGTCAAACGGCAACATCATGGTGGTTGCTGGTGGAAAAGTCAAAAGACCACTCCAGTCACGAGAATTAATCTTTTGGGACCCACAAACCATAAATATAGACTAAAGTGGCTATTTCTAGAGTCATACAAGTGGCTCAACCAAAAATATAGTTAGGGGAAAGTCACAGCTTCAATCTAAAATGATCTTAATTAAAATGTTTGTGTCCTTCTTTTCAAAAATACGTCAAAATTACATGAAATCACAAAATTAAGTGTTAACTGGAAAAAGTGCAGGGAAAGCCATTCTGGGTTTGTGGAGGGCTTCCAATATTCATAAAATCTATTTTTGTGACACTGATGACTATTTTTCAGCTTTCAAAGTTGCGAGTCATATTCTGGGTCTCCGCGCTGCGTGACAGAACGATTCCAGACAATTTCTGTTGTAATACACGCTTTATAAATAAAGTTGAATTGAATTAAATGTAATCTTGCTGACACAACTGTTGTATTCTTTGTCAGTGTTTCTGATGTTTTTTCCCTCGTCTCTGACATGATGAAGACAGTTTTAGTTTACTCTTGCAAACACATTCAAAGTTTGCTGTACAATTCAAAATATGTCACTGAATGAGAAAATAAGATTTGTATCCCCTAATTTTGGTTGTGTTTTATGTCTGTATTCATTTATGTGTTTGTGTGAAGTTTTATAAAGAAAAAAAATACATGGGCGTGTTAGGGTAAAACATTTTTCCCCTTGAAGTTGAGGTCTGTTCAAACTTTAATATACTGAGGAGGTTTCAAAACGCTGCAGAGATCGGTCAATCTAAACTTGAAAGTGAGTTATTTTTCAAAGCTGGAAAGGCTTTTAAAGAAGTGTTGAAGATGTGATGAAAACTTCACACCTTATTTAGAATATGTCATTGAGTCTTGCTGTACATGTTCCAGGTGCAGCACAGAGATTCTCTAGTTATCCAGATCACGGTAACTCTGTTTCCACATGCTGACAACAGCAGCCCTAACATGTCACCTCAAAATTTACATTTCTAAATGATATTAACCCTTGTGCTGTCTTCAGGTCAAGGAAGGAGGAAGAGAAGAAGGGAGGAAAGAAGGAAGGGAGGATGGGAGAAAAGGAAGGGAGAAAAGGAGGAAGGAAGGAAGGAAGGAAGGAAGGAAGGAAGGAAGGAAGGAAGGAAGGAAGGAAGGAAGGAAGGAAGGAAGGAAGGAAGGAAGGAAGGAAGGAAGGAAGGAAAAAAAGAGGAAGGGAAGAAGGAAGGAGAGAGCAGGAGGAAGAAGGAAGAGAAGAAGGGAGGAAAGAAGGAAGGGAGGATGGGAGAAAAGGAAGGGAGAAAAGGAGGAAGGAAGGAAAGAAGGAAGGAAGGAAGGAAGGAAGGAAGGAAGGAAGGAAGGAAGGAAGGAAGGAAGGAAGGAAGGAAGGAAGGAAGGAAGGAAGGAAGGAAGGAAAAAAAGAGGAAGGGAAGAAGGAAGGAGAGAGCAGGAGGAAGAAGGAAGGAAGGAAGGAAGGAAGGAAGGAAGGAACGGAAAAAAGAAGGAAGGAAGGAAGGAAGGAAGGAAGGAAGGAAGGAAGGAAGGAAGGAAGGAAGGAAGGAAGGAAGGAAGGAAGGAAGGAAGGAAGGGAGAAAAGAGGAAGGGAAGAAGGAAGGAGAGAGCAGGAGGAAAGAAGGAAGGAAGGAAGGAAGGAAGGAAGGAAGGAAGGAAGGAAGGAAGGAAGGAAGGAAGGAAACAAGGAAGGAAGGGAGAAAAGAGGAAGGGAAGAAGGAAGGAGAGAGCAGGAGGAAAGAAGGAAGGAAGGGAAAAAAGAAGGAAGGGAGAAAAGAGGAAAGGAAGGAGAGAGCAGGAGGAAGGAAGGAAGGAAGGAAGGAAGGAAGGAAGGAAGGAAGGAAGGAAGGAAGGAAGGAAGGAAGGAAGGAAGGAAGGAAGGAAGGAAGGAAGGGAGGGAGGAAGGAAGGGAGGGAGGAAGGAAGGAAGGAAGGAAGGAAGGAAGGAAGGAAGGAAAAAAAGAAGGAAGGAAGGAAGGAAGGAAGGAAGGAAGGAAGGAAGGAAGGAAGGAAGGAAGGAAGGAAGGAAGGAAGGAAGGAAGGAAGGAAGGAAGGAAGGAAGGAAGGGAAAAAACAAGAAAAGAAGGAAGGAAGGGAGAAAAGAGGAAGGGAAGAAGGAAGGAGAGAGCAGGAGGAAAGAAGGAAGGAATGGAAAAAAGAAGGAAGGAAGGAAGGAAGGAAGGAAGGAAGGAAGGAAGGAAGGAAGGAAGGAAGAAAACAAGGAAGGAAGGGAGAAAAGAGGAAAGGAAGGAGAGAGCAGGAGGAAAGAAGGAAGGAAGGGAAAAAAGAAGGAAGGGAGAAAAGAGGAAAGGAAGGAGAGAGCAGGAGGAAGGAAGGAAGGAAGGAAGGAAGGAAGGAAGGAAGGAAGGAAGGAAGGAAGGAAGGAAGGAAGGAAGGAAGGAAGGAAGGAAGGAAGGAAGGAAGGGAAAAAACAAGAAAAGAAGGAAGGAAGGGAGAAAAGAGGAAGGGAAGAAGGAAGGAGAGAGCAGGAGGAAAGAAGGAAGGAAGGGAAAAAAGAAGGAAGGAAGGAAGGAAGGAAGGAAGGAAGGAAGGAAGGAAGGAAGGAAGGAAGGAAGGAAGGAAGGAAGGGAGAAAACAAGGAAGGAAGGGAGAAAAGAGGAAGGGAAGAAGGAAGGAGAGAGCAGGAGGAAAGAAGGAAGGAAGGGAAAAAGAAGGAAGGGAGAAAAGAGGAAAGGAAGGAGAGAGCAGGAGGAAGGAAGGAAGGAAGGAAGGAAGGAAGGAAGGAAGAATGAAAAGAAGGAAGGAAGGAAGGAAGGAAGGAAGGAAGGAAGGAAGGAAGGAAGGAAGGAAGGAAGGAAGGAAGGAAGGAAGGAAGGAATAATGAAAACAAGGAAGGAAGGGAGAAAAGAGGAAGGGAAGAAGGAAGGAGAGAGCAGGAGGAAAGAAGGAAGGAAGGAAGGAAGGAAGGAAGGAAGGAAGGAAGGAAGGAAGGAAGGAAGGAAGGAAGGAAGGAAGGAAGGAAGGAAGGAAGGAAAGAGGAAGGGAGGAAGGAAGGAACAGTACAAGGGTTAAAAATGTCTGATATCAGACATTTTTAGCAGCTATTTTATTATTGTAGTCAATAATCTGACTGTACTCACCTTGGCCCTTAATCTGATACACATTGTAATATTGTTAAAAAGATTTAAAAAGTCACTAAGAGAAATGCAATTATGATGATGACCATTATTTTGAAACACAACATTGTGTATATTTTCTCTTAACATGTCATAATACCTTTGCGTATAAAAAGCACATTAGTCCAGTTACACTTTCTGTTTTAATAAATATTCAACTGTCAGGGGGTGTCATTCCAGAAAACACATAACGTGATTTGATGCATAAATCATCTTATTTAAATGTGGCTGTGTCTTCACAGCTCCACTCTGCAGCTGCAACCACATTTTCCAGCTCTTGTTGTTTTCTTCAAACAAGTATATAATCCCTTTTACTGTAAAATGTAATTTAACTCGCTCCTTGATTTTCTCATAGGCATAAAGATTCTTAAAGGTTTATTGGTAAACTCTTCGATTATTCTCCTTATCTTAAATCTTCAAGGTGAGATTGGAAATCCCAAAGCCTGCATAACCCCTTTGAATATGTTTTTCAGTTGTAGTTTTTGTTTGTAGTTTTCTTCTCCAATATGATTTAAAAAAAAGATTTTAAAAGGTTCCGAAATAGCAACTTTATAACTTAAACCATGAGTCACACAGACAGTTTGCATCCAGTTGCTTTCTCAGCTTGCTCTTTGTCTCTGTCTATTCTGGGCCCTTCAGCAGAGCTTATCATTTCATATCCTGTAATTAATGCACTCAATCACTGCATGACAATATATGACCTTTCCCACCGAACACAACTCCTCTGTTTTTTGTCTCATCTTCTGTAGCCTACTGTTGTTTTCCTTTTCTTATGGTCCCTGTAATTTTCTGTCCTTTCACTAACGCTAGCATTCTCACAATGTTGTCTCTTATACAGATGAAATAAAAATCTCTCACTTATATTCCTTTTTTAACTTATTTGCTTTCAAATTTTACTGTAAATCCTTTTTATTAGGGCCCGAGCATTAACAGTGCGAAGGCCCTATTGTATATGTAGGAATTTTTCTTTCTTTATTCTCGTTTTTCTGACAAAATGAAGGCCTTTTTTCCCCCTTAAACGTGCCCCAAAAGTCACCAAATTCTGCATGCAAGCCAGGCCTGGCGAAAAATGTGATATTTAATGGTTTGCATTAATGGGTGTGGCAAAATGGCTCAACAGCGCCTCCTAGAAAACTTTGTGCCTCAAGCCCCACAATACAGTTTGACGTACATGCACGAAAATCGATACACACCTGTATCATGTCGCAACTTGAAGAAAAGTCTCTTGGCGCCATGGCCGAAACCGAACAGGAAGTCAGCCATTTTGAATTAATCGTGTAATTTTGGCGCAATTTATGCCATTCCTTCGGCAGTTAATGCGGCCTGAACCATAGCGTGCACCCAGGTGTGTTATACATCATCTTTCTGCCATAACTTTTGAATGGTTTGACATAAAGACTTGTTGGTGGTGTCATCTGCTAAATGTCCAGACCTGAAGAATCTACATGCAAGTCATACAAGCTTCCACTGCAGCCTGAACGTGCACAAGGGTGCGAGGGCCCGTTCATCGCTGCTTGCAGCTTTAATTTGTATTGTTTTTATTTTGTTCTGATTTGGTTCTGTGTTTGGCATTAAAGCCTCATGAAATCAGGAATTAGTTCTGAGAATGAGGAGTGGGTGAAGAAATGTACAGTAAGGTAAAAGCAAGAGTCAGGAGATAAAGCTGTGATGCATTTTGGGAAAGTGGTGTGTTGGGCACAAGATGTGATCAAGATGCGTCATCTTATATGGATCAGTAACTAATGGCGCTTTTCCACTAGTACCTACTCAGCCCGGCTTGGCTCGCCTCCACTCGGTTTGGTTCCCACTAGGGGTCTAACGTGCCGAGAAGATACTTTTCTGTATCTATTCTGCCGAGGTTCTAAGCGGCTGAGTCGGCTGTATCTGACATCATCACACTACAGGCCACCGATTGGTCGGGGGGTTGGAGTCAGACGTCTGAGTCAGGATGTGGACATTAGCGAAAGAGCGACTTTGACGGCGGCTTCTTGTTCATTTTAAATCGACAGGCAATGGCAGTGCAAAGGTCTGTTTGGTGATCCAACTCTGAGGTGCAGATGTTCATAAACCTGGTGCTGAGGAGAGAATTAAAAAGGGATCTAGACGGCGATAAGGAACGACCAGATGTACCAGGAGCTCTGTCTCTTCATAGCTGCTCACGGCTCCAGCTGACTTTTCAGCAGTGCCGAGACAAAATAAAATTAAAGCTGCAAGCAGCGATGAACGGGCCCTCCACCCTTGTGCACGTTCAGGCTGCAGTGGAAGCTTGTATGACTTGCATGTAGATTCTTCAGGCCTGGACATTTAACGGATGACACCAGCCACAATTCTCTATGTAAAAACCATTCTAAAGTTATGGCAGAAAGTAGGAACTATTAGATATCGACTAATCAGAAGAAGGGATGGGGCTAATCTGCAGCAATTATGTTCAAGGAGTCAAAACTGAGTCCGATGACACCACCCATGAGTCTTTATGTCAAACCATTCAAAAGTTATTGCAGAAAATCGGAACTATCACATATCGACCAATCAGAAGAAAAAGAAAGAAAGAAAGAATTCCTACAGATACAATAGGGCCTTCGCACTGTAAGTGCTCGGGCCCTAAAAATAAAAAAGCGTTGCCGCTTGAAGCTTCTCTCACTCTCCTTTTTTAACTTGATATGGAACACAAGCCACAGACCCAGCAGCACATCTATCATCTCCTCCAGGTTCTACATCTTTAGTGTTGTTGACTTCTTCGTTTAGATCACACAATCAAATACGTCACAGCAGGTTCCAACCCGCCTTCTTCCAACCTCCTATACTTCTCCAGGTGCTGAATTGTTATGGAAAAGAAACCAGGCCGAGTTGAGTCGAGCCAAGTAGGTACTAGTGGAAAAGTGATTCAAGTTGTGCCGATTACACAAGACGCTCTGCAGTAAAGGTTTTGGTTCTTCATATGCTCTTCATTTGTCATTAAATCATGTTTTACACAGATTTCATCACACTAAAGGTTGATGCCTCAATTGAAAAATGTTTAGAAAAACTATTTTCCTGAAAATGGCCAAGGGAAAAAATAAAAAGTGAAGGATCTTCAGGACCATGTAATCTGACAGAGTCCATCAGAAACAGAATCCGTACCAAGAAACAGAAGGACAGACATCCAGAGCATGAACAAACCTGAATTACTACAGATAAACTGGCAAAGAATTAAAAAAACGAGGAGCTATAGATACTGAGAGGTGATGACTAGCGTGACACAGGTCTGTGGTGAGGAGAAACAGAAACCAGGGCCATTTTAAAAACTACATACTATTTAATACCCATTTGCTGTGCTATTTGCGACAAAAACTTTTCTTGTAGTTTTTACTACCAGTCCACCAATCTACCTCTCAGGTATGTCTTCTCATGAAATGTACCACTACAGAAGATTTTGCCTTCAGCAATCACATAACCAACTTTAGGTTGCACCATTCCATACCTACATTACTAGGTAGCATGCTATATACTGATGATATTAACAACAGCAGAATGATATACATATTGTAAATTGCATCCTATACACAACTGCATTCTATGGCCCTGTCCCAATACTCCCCCTCGCCCTCGTTTTCAGCCCTACCCCTAAATTTTGCGTGTTCCCGCGAGGGTAGTGGTGTCCCAATTCCTCTTTCCACCTAGGGGTAGTGAAGAAAAGTAGTGTAGTTGCTATGAATCTCTCCCTACAGACGTAGGGATTTCCAATCCCTACGTCGTCATTCGTCGTCATTTGCGGACTGAATCCAAAAAAAAAAAACATGGCGACATTTCTTATTTTTTAGTGAATGAAATCAATATTTTGAGTTAGTTTCTGCATAAAAATGCGTTTTGATTACATTTCTAGCGAGAAATATATATTTTACTTTCATAATATTCACTCAGTGAATGTACATAATCACTAGTTTCCCGTTGTTCGCGAAGATCACGCCAGAATAAAGGTGATTTATGGTTTCGCGTTACACCAACGCAGAGCCTACGGCGTAGGTTACGTACCCTACGCCGTAGGCTCTGCGTCGATTTAACGCAGAACCATAAATCAGCTCCGGAGCCGGCAGGCAGAAATCTTGAAATCTTCTGAGCTAATTTCTTAACAGGCGTAGCTACAACTGTTACATTTCATCTATTAAACCAACATTTATCTTCCTAAATTATTTATTTCAGCCAGCGGTAATTCTCCACAGAGCTGCAGGTTTCTCCCCCGGGACGACGGCGCAGGTCGACCCGGCTGTGAGCTTCTGCTGTTGCTCCGAGCCGTCTCCGGCTCTTCTCATCTCCGAAAACATCGGGTCAAATTTTTTTTTTTTTTTTTTTTTTTTTTTTTTTTACCTTGTCTGCACACATATTATTGATTGATACCATGACGGTAGAAACCAAAAGTGTATATATGTGCATTATTACTATATTTAATATATATACATATATATATATACGCACACATATGCGTACACATACATAAATATACACATACAAACCCAGTGTTTTTTTTTTTTTTTTTTTTTTTTGGGGGGGGGGGGGGTGACGACATCCACTGCCAATCCAGGAAGCAGGAACACACGGAGACACACGTCAAGCACTGGAAATCTGCAACAAAAAACCACAAACAAAGCACGAAACCGGCACGGAGCCAACCAAAACAATAACAGCAATCGACCTAAATCTTGAGATCTGATCGCAGTCTGAGCTAAGCTATCGCTACTGCTACCTAAACCCAAAAACTAGAGAGCCAGCATGCAGGTGAACAAGCCAGTGTGTATGTCTATGTGTGTGTGTGTGTGTGTATATGATCATGCGTGTGTGTGTGTGTGTGTGTGTGTGTGTGTGTATGCATGTGACTAAGCGACTATATGTGTGTATGTGTGTGTGTGTGTGTGTGTGTGTGTGTGTGTGTGTGTGTGTGTGTGTGTGTGTGTGTGTGTAATAAACCAAACAAAGCTCCACCTGAAGTGTATCTATAGTGGGGGAGGGGGGGGAGCAACCCCGCCACCCGCGAGACCAGAGGCCGACACGGAAGAGCCCGGAACCCAGGCCACCGGCAACCCCACCGAGGGGAGAAGTAGGAGGGAGGCAACCCACCGCCTGTGAGGCCCCCCCCCCCCCCGGCGGCGGCCGAGGGGGCCCGCGGGCGGGGCCCCCACGGCGCGGGAAGAAGCAGCCAGGGATCCCGCGGCGGCGGACCGCGACCCAGGCAATCCCCGGCCACCCGGTCCGGGCCGGACACGCGGCCAGGAGGCCCTCACCCTTCAGGCCAACGACCCCCACCCGGCAGGGGGCCAGCCTGCCCGGAGAGACAGAGCCGCCCCGGCCGCCGACGCGGGCAGGCGTACCCGTCCCCCACGAAAGTGGCCCTCCAAGACCAGAGGGGCGCCCCGCAGCAGAGGCAGCGGGGGGGACCGGAGACGGGCCCGGAGAGAGGGAACCCCCCAACTAGGCGACACCCGTGCAGGCCCGACAACGGAGGGCCCCAGACCCAGGCATCCCATTCATTCATCCGCGGGCGGGGCCCCCACGGCGCGGGAAGAAGCAGCCAGGGATCCCGCGGAGGCGGACCGCGACCCAGGCAATCCCCGGCCACCCGGTCCCGGCCGGACACGCGGCCAGGAGGCCCTCACCCTTCAGGCCAACGACCCCCACCCGGCAGGGGGCCAGCCTGCCCGGAGAGACAGAGCCGCCCCGGCCGCCGACGCGGGCAGGCGTACCCGTCCCCCACGAAAGTGGCCCTCCAAGACCAGAGGGGCGCCCCGCAGCAGAGGCAGCGGGGGGGACCGGAGACGGGCCCGGAGAGAGGGAACCCCCCAACAAGGCGACACCCGTGCAGGCCCGACAACGGAGGGCCCCAGACCCAGGCATCCCATTCATTCATCCATTCACCTATCCGATACCTATACTACTAATAATATAATACTATACATAATAATAATACTAATAATAATAATAATAATAATAATAATACTAATAATAATAATAATAATAATAATAATAATAATAACCATCTTTGTATAATATAATATTCATAAATTATTAAGTTTTGATGTCCTGCCAATGGAGGCTCAAATCCTCCATGGCAGGACCCTTCCATACCACATTCTCACCGACACAGACATACAATCACGCACCGTTTCCCCCTCCCCGGGGGGGTCCAGCACCGCCAGAAGGCACCCCAGGCTGCACGGCGGGCCCCGCCAGGCCCGGGTAACCCGACCCACCTGTCCCAGGCCGGTGAGGGAACGCGGGTGATGTGGGACCCCCTCCCGCCCCTGGTGTTGAGTGCGTGTGATTAATGCCATAAAAACAGGGAGGGGGGAGGGCCAAGTATCGATTGACACCGACCCCCCCCCCCTCCCGAACTACGTGTCCTTGTCAAATGTATTTATTAAGTGTTGAATGTGCAGTGTCTATTTTGCTGTTAAAACCGTGAGGCGGGGAGTGCCGGGCCACGCGGGACGGTGCCCCCCACGACCCGGACCCCCCGCCCTTCGCCTATGTGCGTATGAATCGTGTAGGGGGGGAAAGAGGGGGAGCGGAGGCCCAAGCCAGGAAGCAGGACCAGCAAAGCCGGCCCTGATAAGACACCCGCGTCCCCCCACCGGCCATCCAGTAGACGGGGGCCGGCCCTCCGAGCCGGGCCAGGGCCCCACCGTACCTCCACGGGCGCCCCCGGCGCCGCCGGAGCCCCCAGACGGAGGGGGAAACGGTCCAACATCCTCCCATTCATACTGACAACATAAGACATAGATACCTGGGAATGGTGCCACCCCGCCGTCGCGCCTGCCCGTGCACCCCCCGGTCAGGGGAGGCCCGCTCCCCGGACCCACCCCCCCCCCCGAGGCCACCCCGGCGGACACCCCAAGGGTCACGGAGTCCCCACATCCGCAGGGGCACTTGGCCCCCGCCCAGCGACGGAGGACCAAGGCAGCAATGCCCCCCCAGCGCAGACAACCACCCCCCACCCAGGCAGGGCCGGGCCCTCCGGGTGGGACCCCCATGTCCACGGCCCAGCCCCCCCCGGGAGGCCCGGAGACGCCCAAGCCACAGCCCCCCGCCCGAGCCCTCCCCAGCCACCCCCCCCCCACCGCCATGAGGCAACCCCCCCATAGGCCCCCAGGGCCCCCACCGGCTAGGGACAGGGCCCCGGGGCCCCCCCCACCGCCCCCCAGGGGCCACCAGAGGCCCGCGCCCCAGACCCCCCAAGCCGACCCCCAACCCCAAGGGCTACGAGATCACCACCCCCCCGCCCCCACTAGGTAACGAAGCCAATAATCGGGGACCACAGAGAGTGCAATTCAGCCGAATGTTGTTCAGACAGGCAGACATTATCTCACTACTAATATGATCTGATAAAAGATTCCAAAATGGTTGATACATAAACTGGATTTTTGTTTCCAATTTACTAGAATGGTTTTCTTTGCGATACATAAGGCAGTGAGAACCCGGTGTGTCCAATTAGGATCTATTTGAGTGTCTCCCAGGTGACCTAATATACATACCGTGGGGCACACTGGGATTCTGTGGTTGATCCATGTGGATAAATCCTCACAAATCTCCTTCCAGAACCTCTGTACCGGTGTACAGAACCATAAAGCATGCATATAATTATCTGGGGTGTTCTCTGTGCACTGTGAACAGATATTAGAGGTGACAAAGCACATCTGGAACATCCTTTGTCCAGTATAATGTATTCTATGAAGAACTTTGTACTGTATAAGTTGTAGGTTTGGGTTTTTAGTCATAGTAAACGTATTTAAGCATATTTGTGACCAAGAAAGCTGGTCGGTATTCAGAGAGAGATCCGCCTCCCACTTAGAGATCGGGAGAGAGACTGAATCGTCCAGTTTAGACACTAACCTGTAGAGTTTTGATAACAACTTTAAAGTGCTTAGATTCAATAAATCTATTATCTTAGCGGGAAGTTGTAAATCTAATTGGCTAATTTTGTATGTTTTATTTATTATTGCCTTAAGTTGTTGATACTCACGATGTCTGGGTTGTTCCATATGGGTGTACGGTCACATGGAAAAAGTGACATTTTTGCTATTTTAAGAAATTCTCACCAAGCTGATAAAGTTGTGCTAATATTAATGCTTTTGAAACATTGATGATGTTTGATACTTTGACTAATGAATGGTAACTCTGAGATTTCTAGTTCCTTACAAAACACTTGCTCTGAGTCCAGCCATTGACTATCTAAAGGATGATCTTTTTACCATTTTACAATATACTGTAACTTACTGGCTATGAAGTAGTACTGAAAATTAGGTAATTCTAAACCTCCATATTCTTTGGATTTTTGCAATGTCTTTAAACTAATACGTGGATTCGGGTCAAATTTCTTAACAGGCGTTATTTGGATAAATTGAGCCCAGGTTGGGGATCTTAACGGTTACTTTTACACCTGAAAAAATATTAAAACTTAATAAAGTGGCATATTAACAGCGCTACAGCTGAAATTAAAACAGCTTTTGGCTCTCAGCTTTCCAATTATAGGGGTGGTGCTGAAAGTAGGAGTAGGGGGAGTATTGGGACAGGCCCCTGGGAAGATTTGAAGTGCCCTAAAATTTGTCCCTTCTTTTTTAGGGGTAGTGATAGAAAGTAGGGCTGGTGAAAGAAAGTAGAGGGAGTATTGGGATTGGGCCTAAGGCCCCTTTTACACATAGCCGGGTATTTACAAAAACGGATTTTTCCCCCTCTACGAACCCGCATAAATATGCTGTTAAGGGGTGCTATGAGCAGCCAAACCTGCAGGGGGCAGTGTAACGAGAAGATAAAGTCATGCTAGCCAATCAGAGTCCTGGAAAAAAACATCAACAAATGACACGTGTGAAGCCTGAAAAATATGGTTCCGCGTTAAATCGACGGCGTAGCCTACATACGGTGCGCATCGCAGCGTACCCTATACGCCGAAGGCTCTGCGTTGGTGTAACGCGGAACCATAAATCAGCCTGGACTGCCAGTTACTTCCAAGACGGAACGAGAGTCTTTCGTTTGGAGTGACAGAGAAGTGGAGTTACTTTTAAGTGTGACTTTAGAATATAAAACAGGTAAAATACAAGAAAATATTGACGGTGGCCAAACAAGTTGTAAACACAGGTCGCACACATGACGCTGGTGACGTTTCTGTTGCATAATGTGACGTTCTGAAGCCTAAATCTCCGTTTTCCTCTGTTTAGACGCAAACGTGAAAACAAAAACGAGTTTTTGAAAATCTCCACTCTGGCCGGAGTTTTCAGAAATGATCGTTTTTGGTGACTTTGAGCTCCATTTTCGTGTAAACGAATGGCCAAAACGCATGAAAACGCCTCAGTTTTTGCTCCGTGTAAACAAGGCCTAAGTGTGTCGCTGCTGCTTCCACATGCCTGTGTCTGCTTGCTGACGTCCCCGACCCCCCAGTCTGGCCTTCGGCAGGAGGGTCCCCCCTTATGATCCAGGTCCTGGTCCAGGTTTCTTCCCTCCTAAAGGGGAGTTTTTCCTTGCCACTGTTTGGCTTAAGGTTTTTCTCCCACTATAGGAATTTTTACCTGCCATTGTTTATGTAATAATTGCTCGGGGTTTTATGTTCTGGGTCTCTGGAAAGCGCCTAGAGACAACTTTTGTTGTATTAGTCGCTATATAAATAAAATTGAATTGAAAGAGTGTTTTGAATTTGGTGCAGGCATAAAAAGGGATGAAAACCAGAACTATACAGAATATACAAGGGGTCAAGCTTTTACAAATGAAAACAGGAAAACTGACTCTGAATAGGCATATGACAAAAATTGAGAAGTGATGGGTAAAGCTAAGTCAAGCGCGAAAGCAAAGAAACAAAACCATTGGACTGAAAAGGCATAAATAATTACCACTCTGGATCACAATTTCTTTTTTCCACACGTCACGCAATTGACTGATGGATCCTATGGTAACATTACATTTCCACAAGTCTTGACAGGAATTATAGCTGTATTCAAAAGTAAATTGTTTTCTATAATTAAAGGAGCATGAGGCTCCTTTTAAGAAATTAGACTCTCTAGCGCCACCCTTCACCACGACGGCCGTCGGGGGTACTGCAGCCAACAGTGAAGCCGGCACGGGAGAACGGGGAGAACGCGCATGCAGCGTCATGTGACGTCACATCCGCAGGACAGCGCGGGAAATTCCGGCCCGGAATTGCAACACATTTTGCAGCACACAGCCTGTTCAAGGCAACGGAGTGATACGCTAGCTAGAGGGCTCATTCTTTTTGGTTTGGAACGCTTCATCTGGCTTTATTATTAGAAAACTTAAAATGTATACGAATTTTTTTCATAAATCCTGCCTCCATCCTGCCTCAAGCTCCTTTAAGTGTTTAGTTAGATACATTCTTATGAATTTGTATGACAGTTTCCTTTATTTAACACTAGAACAATGTGGAAAGACAGGAAACACAAGCAGGGATAAAGACATTCAAGAAAAATCCCCAGGCGGATACAGGAAGGATCGTTGCAAACCAAACTGCCAAACTGTGACATTCATAAAATCTGGCCTGTGAGTTTGTTGAATGTCTTTATCCTAATATCTTCTCTATCATTCTCTCCAAGGTAACTCACATTTTTTAAAAGACCTGTATAATATGTATTTGAAGGGAGCATACAAAGCCTGGAATCACTTGCATAACAAATATTGAAGAAACATACATTAAAAATAAAACCATACACATTTAGACATTGCCCTCAACAAAGTTCATGGTTTGATTTGAATTCTGAATAAGTACAAATCACTTCTGATGGCATGCTGGAGTGTCTGGAAATGGGATGTTATCAATAGGTCCTTTGAGCCCCATAGATTGTAATATGGGACCTTTCCGGATTGATTTACATCTCATAGGTCAGATGCCATGAGATTGGTATATGGGGTTATAGTGGCTAAGTGAAGATCTCCGACTATTTTTTGTTCTTTGAATCCTTCTTGAAAAGAAGACTTTTTGTGGGGTATGCTAATGTCCTGCTACTATTGGGATGTCCTGTCGCCATGTTGGGGGTGTGATTGATCTGTTAAAGCAGTTTAAGTAGGTGGGAATTGTCAAAGGTTGAATTAAAACTGCAAGTGACTATTTCAGATTTATTGCTTATAACCACTGTTACATTTTCTAGGATGTCTGAGTTGCATAAACAGAAGTAACAGTCGACTTAGTAGGCACATAAATATGCATATCCAGTTCATATTTGATTCAACAGTTTACCTGTTAGTGATTTAAATAGTGGCTAAATGTTTTATATTTATACTGCATTGGAAGTATTGAAAACCGAAGCAACTTCCTACATTTTATAGTTTTAGTCCTTTTTTTGTGTTTGCTTCACCCAGGCACATCATTGGGTTCCCAGGACTGCCAACTGGCACGCATTTGACCATCTTCACACATTCTCAAGCCATACCTCCAACTTATGACACTGAAAAAAAATATATAGTTTATCTATCTGACCTACCAATTGCGTTGCCATAAACAACACTTGTGATCCATCAGTTATGCCTGTTACGCAAGGGGCTTAACAGGCTAAGAGGTGTTCCCCTACTGTACACACTCCCCTACGGTATGTGGCGCATCTAATGATGCTTAATCCGCCGGCAGCCGAAGAAGTGGACTACCACCAATTTAGAAGAAGAGGATGGAGAAGGTGTCCGAGGTGTTGAAGACGAGGTTCATAAATATGCAAGTCAGTAGGAACTTAAAGGGGACCTATTATGAAAAACACATTTTTTCTTGCTTTAACATGTATAGAGTGGTCTCCCCTCAGCCTGCCAACTAAGAGAAGGAGGAAAGCAACCAAATTCTGCAGTGTCTGTACAGCCGCCCGGATGAGCTACGTTACGTAACGGCGGGCGCAATTTAGATAGGTTGGGTGGCGCTGTGGTAACTTCCTGTGAAAGAGCATTTATTGAGCCACGTTAATGAGACCAGGTGTGCATTGGTGGAAGCAAACAGTTTTTGACCGTGGCTGAGGCAAGGCTGAAGTGGCAGATAGCAGCAATATGAAAGAATAGGCTACTTAATAGCAAACCCGAGGTGTTGTATTTGCTGGACTTAAAGACCGGAGAAATAAATGGAACAAAAGCAACGGGAAATGTGTGGACATTGTTTTGTGAGAGCCAAGCCTGGCGGACGTCAATACATTTCAACAACATGCACCTGCAAGTAAGAGCCATGGAAAGCCACTTACAGTAGTCAAAAACTACTTCCATGAACTTTGAAACTGTTGTCACGTGTTGCCAAAGCGTGATTGAAGCTGGATCACCTGTGCGTATTGGAGTCGCCAGGGGAATGGAGCACACCGGCGTGAGGCACGCCGAAACAGGGGATCCCAACAACGAGGACCCAGCTGATGGGGATAACAAGCCACGCCGACTGTGTCATCATCATCCAGCGCGGGGAGAAGCCGACTTGCTGACACAAAAGTGTTGAAAGCTTGTGGTTTACACAAGCTTTCAACAATGGTGATAAAAACTAAAAAAAGGTCATCACAGGTTGAAAGCAATGACAAAAATGAACATGAGGTCATTGATGATGTTCTCCCTGAGGACGTTGTTTCAAATGTTGCCAGCAAGCATTCAAGCAGTAGCTCCACAGCATCTGAGCGGATTAAAGCAGAGGCTGAGAAAGCTGCACTTGTTGCCCGTGCAGCAGCTCTGAGGGGGAAGCATTCGCTGGAGGAACAGGAACAAGCTCTACGAAGACAAAGGGAACAGCTTGAGCTAGAAGCTGAAATACAGTAGCTGCAACAACTGCAAAACTAGCAATTCTCCAAGCTGCAGACAGCAAAAGTGTGTCTAATGCTCCATCAGATGGCATGAATTCCTACCTGGAAATAAAAACTCAACTGCAAAGAACTTCCAAATCTCTCAACCCTATGGCAAGGGATTATGAACCTCCTTCAGGAAGTTCATTAAGGTACTGAAATGACTCGACACCAACACAGAATGATCCATCTTCACTGGGTGCACCTAAGGAGACAAGTAAACAAGTCACAATTAAACCAAGCCAATCAGCCTAATGTGCATGAAACAGCACATGCTCTCAATTTTTTTTTGTTTAGCCATCATTGGATTTCATACAACCTATGCATTTGCAACTCAAAGATGACTTATTTGGAGGCATCTACCACATAATGCAGAAGCAGAATGACATTACAGCAGCTCTTGTTCAACAGCAGCGCTCACTGTCTCTATCAGCTAGAGACATTCCAGTGTTTGACGGAAATCCTCTTGAATACAGAGCCTTCATTCATGCTTTTGAGCATGGCGTGGAAGACAGGGCCAATAAAGCTGATTGCCCATACTTTTTGGAGCAGTTCACTAGGGGGCAACCTAGGGAACTCGTGCGCAGTTGTAAGCATATGCACTAGCAAAGGAATTCCTATATGAACACTTCGGCCATGAGTTTAAAGTTGCTTTGGCATACATAGAGAAAGCTCTGGCATGGCCTCTAATTAAATCTGAGGACGTGAAGGCATTGCAGGCCTACTCTTTGTTTTTGCGTGGTTGTTGTAACATGATGAGAGAGCTTGAATATATGAAAGAGCTGGATACACCAACCACCATGAGAACAGTAATGTCAAAACTGCCATTCAAATTGAGAGAAAGATGGAGGACCATATGACGTATGGGAGAAATACAAACAGAGGGCACAGTTCACAGATCTTGTCACTTTTATTGAACATGAGGTAAAGATATTATCTGATTCTGTATTTGGTGATATTCAGGATTCTTCCTTCATGAAAACTGGCTTGAAGAGTGTGACGAAGCCACACAGAAAAGACGTGAGAGGAAATAGCTTTGCCACAACAATAAAGCTTGCTGATGTGGATGAACTGGGAGCTAATGGTAATGTTCCAAGGAAACAATAAGGTACAAATGAGAAATGCAGGGGGCACGGTGGCGCAGCTGGTAGTGCAGCCGTCTCACAGCAAGAAGGTCCTGGGTTCGATTCCCGCCGGGGGACGCTGTGGGTGCTGAAGTGCGTGTTAGTTCCCCCATGACTTCAGTGCCCACACCATGGGTGGGGTTGGCGAAAGGATCTCTCTGTGTGGAGTTTGTATGTTCTCCCCGTGTTCCCCTGGGTAGCTAGTGTGAGCTACTCTCACAAAAACATGCACACACCTGGGCTATACATGCCCCCTCTGGCCAACCGGGGCGCCAGATGGGGTGGGGAGGATCTGGCCGGAATAACGTGATCCTTCCACGCGCTACGTCTGGCCGGAGAAGCCCCACCCTGTCTGGTGAAAAGATGCGGCCTGCTCACTCCTCAGGTTAAGGAGGAGACCTGAGCTCAGTGCAGGGCCCTCCCGGGGTTGGTAGAGGATGGCAATGCCCAGGACTGTCAGTAGGTAGGAGCACGGGGTGGTAAAAAATGGGAAAAAAACCGGGATAAAAAATATTCAAAAAAAAAAATGAGAAATGCAATCCTACTGTTTGCGTCTGTTGCTCTCGTGAGCACTCATTGGAGGAGTGTCCGCAACTAAACAGGAAGAAGCATTGGGAGAAAATCTACTTTTTGAAGGAGAAAGGAATTTGCTTTGCCTGCCTGTGTATTGGAAACATGAGCAAGAGCTGCGAAAGGCGCCTCACTTGCAAAAGCTGTGGCAAAGGTCATCCCACCATGCTTCACATTGAGAAGGAAAGGGCTAATACAGAATCAAGACAGTTCAAGGAACCATCAGGCAGTGGTGAATTACTTTCTCCAGGAACTTGTGGCCATACAGTGGCTGGAAAGGATGATTGTGTCCTGTCTATACTGCCTGTCAAGGTTAAGTCCAGCAAGGGAGGCAAAGTGATACATACTTACGCTTTCTTGGATCCTGGTAGTTCTGCCGATTTCTGTTCAGAGAGTCTCATGCAGGAGCTGAATATCAGAGGAAGATGTGCAAACTTTCTCCTACGCACCATGGGACAACAGTAGGTTGTCCCATGCTACCAGATGTGCTCACTCAAAGCAAAATGCCTGTAACATCAGACAATGGCCCGGTTTCCCAGATCAGTTAAGTAGTTCTTAACAGCGAAAGACTTCTTTCAAACCTTCTTAAGGAGCCTGTGAAAGAAAATCGCGTTTCCCAGAGTTGCTCTTAGCTTAAGTATCTCTTTCATTAAGAAGGAAATGAAAGATGCTGCTGACCCAGTCTTTACAACCATCTTAGTGAACAAACACTCACAGATCCAGCTGCGTCAGGCAAATCAATATCACACCAAGCAAAGAGATATTAAAACAATGCACCCCGCACAAATTTTGATCTATTTTATACTTTAGATTTATATTGTTTAGCATTTATTGGTGACAGCAAAGGGGGAAAAAAAAGAAAAATAAGGAATAACAAGTGTGTTTCTGTATATGCTTTATGCATTACGCACAATACAAATAAAACGATCATCATGAATATCATTTATTTGATAATTTGGCTGCTATACAGCATGTTCTCGCTGCAAATCAACCGCGTCGCCGTGCGCGAAGCAGAACTGTTTTTATGAACGCATCCATGCGTCAGCACTTCAATCCCATGGACGTGCTGTCGGACCGGGCTGTCCAGCAGCCGTGACACCGATCCTCCTGCGCCGTGCCCAAGCCCGAGCGCACCTATGTGATGACAGGGAAGCAGCAGCTGAAGAACGGGATCCTTTGATGAATCGTTCATTACAGTCTCAAATATAATCAATGGTGTCGGTTTATATTAAAGAATCTTTTTGCCCAGAAGAAAAAAGAGCGAAGACAACGACCCATAACTATTTTCTTCTCTTGAATAAACACACCTGCACCGCGGGGTTTAGGATGAAAAGACGCTACAGCGTGAGTCGGGATGCAGCAGCATCAGAAGAGCAGTGGAATACGTGCGAGGTGGGGCTGATCTCCGCAATTAGAAGCCCTCTATAATTGTAAAAAGAATTTCACTTATCACGGGTTCTTTTTGGAACATAACCCCTATGAAAAACCAGGGATTGCTGTAATTCCACGTTGCGATTTGCGAAACTCGCCTTCTCTTGGCTCATGACCGTCATGTTTTTGAACGACACACACACGCCCACTACGTTCCCTCCCGGTCTCTGCGTGTGGGGGAAAAAAAGCCTCACTGTAGCCAGAAATAACGGAGTAACGCACCGTTTGGTAGCGGTAATTGCGTGACTGAATTTAAAAAGTAATGCGTTAGATAGCCTACTCTAACGCATTACTTTTTATTATTTTGCGGTATTAGTTACCGCAAAACTAACGGCGTTACTGTAACCCGTATCCACACCCGCTGTGTCTCCAAACATCCGCAAATACAACGTTGATAAATGCAATAGTAAAAACGGTCAAGCAGCTAAATAAACTTCAGAATATTTTTTTGAGGTGAAGGATTCCCAGCAAACATTGGACGTCTGGGTGACGTGCAGATCTAGTCTATATTTGGTCGGTCCGTCGAAGACCATTTCTAGACGTATATAGACGTATACGTACCATACAACGTGCAATACTTTGACGTCTAAATATGAACGTCGATACGGCGTCAATATGCAGTTCAATATCTGACCTCTGGTTGGGTAATTTTTTGTGACGTCATGCAGACGTCTAAAACAGGTGCAAGAAATTTGTTGGAATGATAAATGTTACTAAAACTATGTAATATCTTGATTTTACTGATTGATACCATTTTTTATTTGTGTTCTCCATTTAAAATGGGAAAGTTGTGAATATATTTATTATTGTAATGCTTTGGAAAAAAAATTCTACTGAATGTTCAGTAGCGACCCCTGTGGTAGTGCTGTAGTATTGCTCTACTCTATAACAGCAGTGTGGTAATCAGTGCCAACTGGTGACACCTGGGCCCGGTGTCTACCAGTGTATAAATCCAAGCCGGTTATTCATACTCTCTCTCCTTCTCTTGCAGGCGATGTGGCAGCCTTAGTTTCCTTTTTTATCCTGTTGTTTCGTTTTGCATCCTACAACACAAGTCGTTTCTTATTAATAAACTTATTTTGTTATTCCTTATCATGGTGTGTCTCCCTCCTTGTCATGGCTGTAAGAGCCAGGCTGTGACAGTTACTATTTGAATTTTACTTTGTATTGCATGCTCTGTTTTAAAAATGGAAAGGTGGAGAGGTCCATTCCAATGTCGAAAAAGACGTTAGGAAGACGTCCCTAATGACCTGTTTTGGACTAGAATTGGCCCTTGTCTGGAGGTCCTGGTGACGTTGATACCCAACGTCAAAATTACGTAAAAGAAAGACGTCATCTGGCGTTACATTCTTGTACCTTGCTGGGATGTCCAACTATGACCTTAAAAAGACGTTGTTTAGACATCTTTTTGCGCACTGGGTTCTGTTTTACTAGTCAGGAGGATATGTGGTCCTATATGCTGAATGATCATTAAGTTAATTTCTCCTTTCGTCCATCTTTCACATTTAATAAAAACAATACATTCCCTCATTCTCTTACCAAGACTACTTCTTATTTAGTTGCAGTCTTGTTTTCATCATGAAAAAGGGTCATTGAATTATATTTATCATCTTAATTTTTCATTATAACCCACAGGCAGCAGGGAATTAGTGCATTAGGTAGCAGTGCTGCGTGTGAAAATGCGCTGATAGTGATCGGTGATCGATTTGCCTGGCATCGATTATTTGGTTTCAGAACTGGACAGCTCCTCCAAAGAGCGTCTGAAAGAGCGAAACTAAAGGACGGTGTTAAGAAGTCATCTGGGAAACACCCGTATCTTAGGGTTCTCTTTTAGTTGAAACCTTCTTTGAACCTCTCTTAAATCCTTAAGAGAGGTTGGATCTGGGAAACCCGGCCAATATCATTACTCAAGAAGACCCGGCACGGTGGCCATACTCGTCAGCCATTCAGATTTCCTGCATAAAGGCCAATGTTGATATGCTGGTTGGTAGCAACACTCCCAAGTTATTTGAACCCCTGGGATGTCGTCAACAGCCGAAGAGGAGGCCCATATGCCATAAAGACAGTGCTGGGTTGGGTCATGAATGGTCCCATGCAAGGTGATGACCCCACTAACCCAGATGTCATCAGCAAAGGCTGCAGAAAAAAATACAGTAGCATCAGTTGGACTGTGAAGAAGGAAAGATCTGGTATATCCCCCACCATGGAGTCTACCATCCGAGAATAAATACTTTGCATTGTGGTATTTGAGTGCGGTGCAACTTTTAAGGGAACATCACTGACCAGCCAACTCTTGCAGGGTCCCAACCTTACTAGTAGTTTGCTTGGAGTGCTCACAAGGTAAAGGCAGGAGCCTGTGTCTTTGATGGGAGATATACAGCAGATGTTCTATCAGGTTAAGGTTGCAGAGACAGATAGACTTTCTTCGTTTCCTTTGGTGGCCTGAGGGTGACCCGAGTCAAGAAATGGCAGAGTACAGGATGACCGTTCACTTGTTTGGGGCCGTTTCCCATGGTTCCCGTCGGCGGGAACCATGGAACTCTCCTTGACCGGTTTCACCCGGCCGACATGGAAGGTGGGGTGGACCCTCAGGGACCGGGGTAGGCGCAGACGAACAGCAGATAGAGCGGGCGCAGATAGAGCACGCCTCCACATATCGCCGAAACTCTCGCTCCATGGAGGGCCACCAAAACCTCTGGGAAATCGCGTGCATGGTTCGTTTGACTCCTGGACGGCAGGTGAGCAGCGAGGTGTGAGCTCAATGGATCACCTGTGGACGCATATCAACATGGACAAACAAGCGATTCACCGGACAACCACTAGGTGTCGGGTTCTCACCATTAGCTCGCTTCACCTCGGATTCTATGCGCCAAATCACCAATCCTACCCCACAGTTCAGTGGTAGGATGGGCTCAGGATCCTTGGCAGTAGGCTCGGGATCGAACAGACGGGACAAGGCGTGGGGCTTAGTGTTCTGGGACCCCGGCCTGTACAACAACACAAAGTTGAAACGGTTAAAAAACAATGTCCACCTGGCTTGACGTGAGTTCAGTCTTTCAGCTTTGCGAATATATTCCAGGTTCTTATGATTTGTCCATACAATGAAAGGGTGCTGCGCACCCTCTAACCAATGTCCCCACTCCTATAGAGCTATTTTAACGGCCAATAGCTCCCGGTTCCCAACATCGTAGTTCTTCTCAGCCGGCGAAAGCTTCCGAGACAGGAAGGCACAGGGGTGAAGCTTGTTGTCCTTTTCGTAGCGCTGGGAGAGCACCGCTCCCACCCTGACATTGGAGGCGTCCACCTTCACCACAAACTGCCTGCTGGAATCAGGCACCGTGAGGATGGGGGGGGGGTGAACCATGCTTTGAGCTGCTGGAAGGCATCCCCAGCTTGAGGGGACCACAGGAAAGGAGTCAGAGGAGAGGTAAGCGCATGGAGCGGTGCAGCTCCATGCTCACTAGCTTTTTGCGGCTATCAGGTGTAGGCCACTGAGCCACAGCGCTGACTTTAGCCGAATCCATTTGCATCTTTCCAGGGGCTTTGATGAAGCCAAGGAAAGATACAGTGTCGGCAATGATTCTCCAGCAACTGCTGGAGAACCTGACGCACATGGCCCACATGAGGGTCTGAGTCTGGGGAAAAGATCAAGATGTCATCTAAATAAACATAGACTAAGTGGTTCAGAAAGTCTCTAAGTACATCATTGATCATGGCTTGGAAGACAGCAGGAGCATTAGTCAGCCCAAATGGCATAACCCGGTATTCATAATAATAATACCTTTATTTATAAAGCGCTTTTCAAAAACAAGTCACAAAGTGCTATACATGCAATTAAAAATAGGAAACAAACAATTAGTACAATATTAAGACACAATTGAGAGATAATAAAAACAGACAAATAATACAATCAGTTAAACGCAAGTCTAAAATAGTGAGTTTCCAAAAGTGACTTAAAAGAAGACAATGTGTTAGCTACCCTGATCTGAATGACCACTTGGTGTGTTAAAGCCTGTCTTCCACTCATCCCCCTCTCGGATTCGAACCAGGCGATTTCTCAGTTCTAATTTGGTAAAGATTTTGGCCTGCTGAAGCTGATCAAAAGCTGATGACATGAGTGGCAGAGGGTACCCATTTTTAACAGTGATTTCATTAAGTGGCCCATAGTCAATGCATGGCCGGAGTGACCCATCTTTCTTCCCCACAAAGAAAAACCGTGCCCCAGCTGGAAACGAAGAGGGGCGAATAAGACCAGCCTTTAATGAAGACTCAATATATTCAGTCATGGCTTTCTTTTCAGGGCCAGAGATAGAATACAGTCTAGCTTTAGGTATTGGGGCCCCTGGGATTAGGTCAATGGGGCAATCGTACAGTCTGTGAGGAGGAAGGGAGGTAGCCTTACTCTTGCTAAAAACTTCTCCCAGATCATGGTAACAACTCGGGACAGAAGTCAGGTCGGGAGTTTCAGAGCCTGTGTCAGAATTAACAGAGACAGCATTAAAAACAGTCTTCACATTCAGACCACATGACTTTAAACATTTTGTTTTACAACCCTCAGCCCAGTTCAAAACCCTCCCAGTACTCCAGTCAATGTGTGGGTTATGTTCCTTTAGCCATGGGAAGCCCAGAATAAGAGAGTGCTGGGTAGAGCGATACAAATGAAAGCACATGGGTTCCTGGTGGTCGCCTATAATAACTACCAGAGGTTCAGTTTTGTGAGTCACCTCGAATATCAAGCTCCCATCAAGAGCACTGGCCTTTAATGGCTGGGATAATTGTTCAGTTTTCAAATTAAGTCTTTTGGCAAAATGCCAGTCCATGAGACTCATCACCCCCTGAGTCAATGAATACCTCAAGAGAAATGGTACTGTCCTGATGCTTTACCTGGATCTCTGTTAAGGCTCCAGGAGGAAATTCGGTGGAGGAGAAACGGCTCACCAGTATCCTCCCATCTATTTGGTGAGCCCGCTCTTTTGCTGGACACACTGCGAGGAGATGGCCATGCTGCCCGCAATATAAGCACCTTCCTTCCTGCAGATGGCAATGCCTCTCCTCTGGGGACAATTTGGCTCGTCCCAGCTGCATGGGTTCCTCAGCCTCCTCGGAGGACACCTTCCTCTGTGGAACCAGTGATGGGAGGCGTGAGGGACTCCGCCAGCTTGGTGTAGTAGCTGCAGCGCGGTCCTGATGACATTCAGCCAATAACGCTGTTTGATTTCGGTTTCGTTTACGCTCTTGTAAACGATTGTCAGTTCTTATGTCTAGGGTTATCAAAGAATCCAGGTCAGACGGCAAATCAAGGGGCACTAATAATAATAATAATAATAATAATAATGCATTTAACTTGTAACGCACTTTCCATTCAATGAATCTCAAAGTGCTACACTTAGACCATTATTCATTCATACACATTCTCACTGGTGGTGGTAAGCTACATTTTGTAGCCACAGCTGCCCTGGGGCAGACTGACAGAAGCGTGGCTGCCATTCTGCGCCAAACGGCCCCTCCGACCACCACCAACATTCATACACATTCACACACATTCACACGGGGCAAGCTGGGTAAGGTGTCTTGCCCAAGGACACTACGACAGTAACTGGGATGGATTCGAACCGCCGACCTTCGGATCATTGGACGACCCGCTCTACCACCTGAGCTACTGCTGCCCACTAACAAATCTTGAATCTGGTCGGAGTGTCCTTTGAGAAAGACATCAGAGAGGGCCGTGGCATTCCATCCGTTGTCTGTGGCTAGGGTGCGAAAGCAGATGGCATAATCACAGACAGAGTCCGTACCTTGCTTGATATTACTCAACTCACGTGCCTTCTCTTGATCAGATGAGAGGGGATCAAAAGCCCTCCTCGGGGCCTTTATGAATTCCTTGAAGGAGTCACAGATCGCTTTTTGGCGTCCATCGTCGCCACGGTAATGCTTTTGACTGAGAAAAGTAATACCCATCATCGTAGGATCGAGACGCACATTTTGATGTATAACACACCTGGGTGCACATTACGGTTCGAGCGAAGAAGCAGCCGAAGAAATAGCATAAATTGCGCCAAAACTACACGATTAATTCAAAATGGCCGATTTCCAGTTCGGTTCCGGCCATGGCGCCAAGAGACTTTTCTTTAAGTTGCGACATGATACAGGTGTGTACCGATTTTCGTGCATGTACGTCAAACCGTATTGTGGGGCTTGAGGCACAAAGTTTTCTAGGTTGCGCTGTTGAGCCATTAGGCCACGCCCATTAAATATCACATTTTTCGCCAGGCATGGCTTGCGTGCAAAAATTTGCTGACTTTTGGGGCACGTTTAGAGCTTTTACTTCATCAGCTATTATGTCACGTGCGTGTTTGTTTAGGTTGAATTTACCCACTTCTACTTCCTGCATTTCGTTTGCTTGAAGCCGACCTACATTTTAACGACATCAGAGTTCTATATCAGAGTACGAATTATTCACACTTCGCCAAATGAACCAGACTTTCTGAGCAATCTCTAGTCCATTTAAAGCAGACCAAATAGGGCTGGTGTGTGTCCAGTAACATATTTCTTACTTTCAAACCAAAATGGGATTTTAGCTTGGAATAATGTTAGGAAAAATCAATTTTCACCATACAACCAAATGGCATCATACACAACAGCAACATGACAAACTACACTAAACAATATCGGTTTAATAAATGTTTGATGAGCATGGTATTTCTTTTAATTTGCTAGCAATTCTCCAGAAAGACCAGATGAAGTCAAATGTATAGTTTCCATGTGTAGCCTGTTGGGTCCGACCCAAAACCTGAGGTGAACCCGAGTAGCCAACCACAAACAGACAGGAGACCAAACAATTTAAACAAAGAGCCAGAAAGGCTGTTTATTCAAGTAAAAGGGAAAATCCTACACTATCCTAGGAATACTAAAATGGGGGAAATGTGGTGCGTCTGTATACGAATGAGACGTGTAAATAACTATGTGTGCGTGTGTGTTTTATGAAATGATGAGTGTGCGTGTACTAACCAGTCCAGTGGGGGAAAAAAACGAACTCAGGGTGAGATCCAGAGGGGAAGGCAGAGGAAACGGGAAAGAGATGGTTGGGGGTCCAGGAGACGAGGGTCAGTCGTGAGTTGATGGCAGGGGGTCACAGAGATCCACGAGATGGTTGCGAGAGGAGCAGAGGTGTTGACGAGGTTTCTAGGGAGGCAATGTAGACACAGGGAAAAAGCCTTGGGACAAAAAACAAAGAGGGATTAAAGCAAGCATGGCAAAAAAAAAAGTTCAAAACTTGAGGGCTGCAAAAAGCTGGAGAAAATTCCTGAAGAGCCTGACTAGTTACCACATGGGTTCAATACGATCAAGCACTGAGTGAAGGTCCAAGGTCTCGTTTATAAAAGAGTGCATAGGATTCATACTAAAAGTGCACGTAAACCCAAAAGCCAAAAATGGCGGGCGCAAAAAAGAAATCCCCCTTCCGCTCCCCCTTCCCTCTCCCCTCAGTGCTGCTCAAGGCTGATTTATGGTTCCGCGTCACACCAACGCAGAGCCTAAGGTGTAGGTGCGCGTCGCTGCGTACCCTACGGCGTAGGCTCTGCGGCGTACAGGTTTCACGCGCGTAAAACTCATATATTAAAAAAATCTGTGTCCCTTTAAGGGCTCCGTAGAGCCCCTAAACGCTCTACGGAGCCCCTCATTTGTTCTGTCCTCAGTTTAAACGACAAATCCTGATCGAAAACAACACCAAGGTTTCTCACAGTTGCACTGGAAGCCATCGCAACACCATCTAGTCCCTTCCTAAGATGCTCTGGACCAAGAATGATAACCTCTGTTTTATCTGAATTTAGAAGCAAGAAATTTCTGGACATCCAGTCCTTGATGTCCCTAAGACATGCCTGAAGTTTAACCAACGGTTCTGTCTCATCCGGCTTCATAGACAAATAAAGCTGCGTATCATCAGCATAGCAATGAAAGTGTATGCCGAGATTCTGGATTATACTTCCCAACGGCTGCATGTATAAACTAAACAAGATTGGTCCTAGCACTGAACCCTGCGGAACACCATAACAGACGATTGACTGTTCTGAAGAAACCTCATGTACATGAACAAACTGGAACCTGTCAGATAGATATGATTTAAACCAACGTAGAGCTGTCCCTTTAATCCCAATAACATGCTCTAACCTGTGCAGTAAAATGCCATGATCAACAGTGTCAAAAGCAGCACTGAGGTCCAGTAGAACCAATATGGACACTAATCCCTTATCTGAGGCCATAAGAAGGTCATTTGTGACTCGAACCAGTGCTGTCTCTGTGCTATGATGCATTCTGAACCCTGACTGAAAGACTTCAAACAGATCATTGCTATACAAATAGTCACATAACTGGCTTGAAACTGCCTTTTCCAGAATTTTAGATACAAATGGAAGGTTAGAAATTGGCCTATAATTAGCTAAGGTGGGGGGGGGGGGTCCTCGCAGGCGGTGGGTTGCCTCCCTCCTACGTCTCCCCTCTGTGGGGTTGCCGCTGGCCTGGGTTCCGGGCTCTTCCGTGTCGGCCTCTGGTCTCGCGGGTGGCGGGGTTGCTCCCCCCCCTCCCCCACTATAGATACACTTCAGGTGGAACTCTGTTTGGTTTATTACACACACACACACACACACACACACACACACACACACACACACACACACACACACACACACACACACACACACACACACATGATCATATACATACACACACACACACATAGACATACACACTGGCTTGTTCACCTGCATGCTGGCTCTCTAGTTTTTGGGTTTAGGTAGCGGTAGCGATAGCTTAGCTCAGACTGCAATCAGATCTCAAGATTTAGGTCGATTGCCGTTATTGTTTTAGTTGGCTCCGTGCCGGTTTCGTGCTTTGTTTGTGTTTTTTTGTTGCAGATTTCCAGTGCTTGACGTGTGTTTCCGTGTGTTCCTGCTTCCTGGATTGGCAGTGGATGTCGTCACCCCCCCCCCCCCCCCCAAAAAAAAAAAAAAAAAAAAAAAATCACTGGGATTGTATGTGTATATTTATGTATGTGTACGCATATGTATGCGTATATATATGTATATATATTAAATATAGTAATAATGCACATATATATACTTTTGGTTTCTACCGTCATGGTATCAATCATTAATATGTGTGCAGACAAGGGGAAAAAAAAAAAAAAAAAAAAAAAAATCTTACAGTAAGGACAAATCCTCTCTTCTTCTGGGACCCCTCGATAACGTCCTGTCTCAAGGTGCAGAGGCAAGATTCCACAACGGATTTGGGCACATAATGATCGCTGTCTTTTAGATAACGAGGCACAAACATACTTTTCACAGCTATAACAACTTTTTATAAAAACTAAATATTCTTAATTTTGGGTTTATACAATATGTCCTGTGACTATTTGATCTGATACACATTAAACAAGGCTTCCTTAGCCAAAGAGACATTCAAAACGCTCCCATTCTGAAATACATGCAATGCGCCAATCCTCATAAATATATCCTCTACTTCACTTGCCCATTCACCTTTTATTGCAACATCCCATTTTAATATTTTCTTGGCAATTCTATTCTCTGGCATCTTCACTATTCTGTTCCATAAAGCTAACATACCACCTTTCCAACGTACCTCACATGGCTCCCATCCCATATCTCCCGTTATAGCTAGTATGGGCGCGAATTTATGAACCCCTAAAAAATATCGGATTGCTCTATTCTGTACCCTTTGTCCTTTCATGTTTTCCTTTAAGCCCCATACTCCTGCCATATAGTCAATAACAGGACAGACGCACGTCTGAAATAATTTGGAGTAGGAAGCATATCCCAAATCGCCCAGCTTTTTAGTCTTTCCTATTACACCACCAAGCGCCCTACTTGCAGATTCAGCTAACAGAGATGTACCATATTCAAAATTTAGATGTTCATTCAAATTAAATTGGTGAAAGACAGAACACATGCACTCCAAAAGAGAAGATTCATGCTTTAATTTTCATACCTTTTCACAAAGGCATCAGTTTTTCAATTCAAAAACTAAAATATAGTACTAAAGAGATCCTTCGGGTGTGCACTGACTGCTATAACCAAATACATACATACCACACTTCATTTACAAGATCCCTTTACAGTACATCATCATTCTTGCAGTACTCATTCAAAATGTAGAAGTGGCTAATGGTAATAAACTCTATTCATGGTCAAGCAATCATGTGAAGCCTGTATGAGAGAAAGGAGGCAGGATGGAAGTATGATTACAGTATTCATTACTCAGTGTATACATGCCCACCATCCAAACTATTTTAACACACTTCTGCAGCATTATGATTCACATATTTGCTGTGGAATCCTTTGAAAGTCCACTCTGCATTGTTCTGAGCTCCTCATGGCTTTCTTCTCACATAGTCTTTCATCCTGGTTTGTGCCACTTAGCCTGCCCAGCCTTCCTAATTCGTTTCCTCTTCGATACAAAGAATTGGCCTGGTTCCTCTGGCTGTGACATTGTTTTCCAGGGGACAGTATCAAGGCACGCAGAAGAAACTGCCTTGGACACCATTGGATAGGCATGCAGACATCTGGGAAATTAATGTGACATAGGCAGGGCGACATTCCAACTACTTTCAACAAAAGACCTCCAAAATGGTGTGCAGTGGAGTATAAATGCCTATGAATGACTGCTGTTGATTTTACAGTTCAAACTTGATCCAAAGTGTTATTCACAGTAGGGATGTCCCGATCTGATCACGTGATGGGAAATCGGTGCTGATCACGTTGTTTCAGACTTGATCCAAATTGGACGTTGCATCGTGATCAGGGATCGGATGTATATTTTATTCTCATTATTTTGAACAAGGCATCAAACAGACGGTGGACAAATACTACACAACTGGTGTATCAACAAGTAACGTGTCAGGGTAATTTTGCGTGACAACGCTGCTAATATGAAGAAAGCTATGGGTGAGGTGGAGGTGCTGATAGATAGATAGATAGATAGATAGATAGATAGATAGATAGATAGATAGATAGATAGATAGATAGATAGATAGATAGATAGATAGATAGATAGATAGATAGATAGATAGATAGATAGATAGATAGATAGATAGATTCCCAAGCTGGGAAATTGTTATTACACAAAGTGACAGTGAACATATAGGATGAGGGTAACTATAAGAACAGACTGTACAAAATGTGCAAAATAAATTATCAAAGTATTATAAAAATAAAATAAAGTAGCAAGCGGTAATAACAAGTGTCCTTGTAGCAGGGCGAGTGCTACGGGGGCCTGACCGACAGGATAGAGAGGACACGGACTTCAGTGCAGAACCCTTTATTTGCCAAAACACACTCACACGTGCCCAAGCACCTTCTCCCACAGCAGCAGACCACCAGTCTCAGCAGCAGCTTCTCAGCCCTTATAAGGCTGGCAGGGTGGAGAGGCTGACGGGCCACACCTGTGTCCCGTCAGCCTGAGTGGCTGGAGTTCCTCCACCCTGCCACACACCCCCAACGCCAAACTCGCGCCGGGGTCCAACCGGCCGAGCCTACTCCCCCCCCCCCCCCCCCCCCCCCCCCCCCCCCCCGCACACCTCGGAGTGGGAGAGGAAGCCCAGAACTGTCGTCTGCGCCCCCGGGCCTTTCTTGGTCGGGAGGCCGCCCTCGGCGTCGGGCCGACCGCCGAGAAAGCTTTCGGGGCCGGGCCCATGGTGGCCTCGGGCCAGACGGCATCCACGGCCGTGGTCGGGGTGCGTCCAGGACCACCTCCTCCACGACGCAGCACTGCTCCGGAGCTGTGGCGTCACGGGCCGCCTCCTCCTCAACGCAGCCCTGCTCTGGCCGCTGGTCCGTCCCCGTCTCCGCGGGTCCCGCCATCGCTGGCACCGCCTCAGGAGCCGTCGCCTGGCGGCCTGCAGCCACTGCCTCCCGGCCGGTCGGCTGCGGCGCCGCCAGCTCCTCCTGCGCTGCTGCGGCGAACCTCAAGCGTGGCGCAGGGGTGGGTCGCTCCGCGGCCACCAGCGCTTCTAGCGCCGCGAGCTGCCGCTCCCCCTGGCTCTGAAGCATGGCTGCCAGGTCTGCCGTCGCATGGGCGAGCACCTCCAGGGCCCGCTCCGTGCCTCCCTTCTCCATCCCGTCGGGCCCCACGTTGGGCGCCAGTGTAGCAGGGCGAGTGCTACGGGGGCCCGACCGACAGGATAGAGGACACAGAGTTTAGTGCAGAACCCTTTATTTGCCAAACCACACTCACACGTGCCCAAGCACCTTCTCCCACAGCAGCAGACTACCAGTCTCAGCAGCAGCTTCTCATCCCTTATAAGGCTGGCAGGGTGGAGAGGCTTGACGGGCCACACCTGTGTCCCGTCAGCCTGAGTGGCTGCAGCTCCTCCACCCTGCCACAGTCCTCTCCACCATAGTCTCAAAAGACTCAAGTCCGAGTCCAAGTACAGAGTAAACCTTCTTGATGATCTTATTGAGTCTGTTGGTGTCGCTGGCTCTGATGCTGCTGCCCCAACATACAACAGCAAAGAAGATGGCGCTGGCAACGACAGACTGGTAGAAGATCTCCAACATTTTGCTGCACACGTTGAATTATCTCAGCTTCCTCAGGAAGTAGAGTCTGCTCATCTCCTTCTTGTACACAGCCTCTGTGTTAGATTTCCAGTCCAGTCTGTTGTCGATCACCACTATTCCTCTTGATAATATTTTTCCTTTAAAACCATACAACTATTTTCAACAATAATTACATAACAGAATCCTCAAGATCAACAACTCTCTTGTCTTGTTGATGTTCAGCCTCAGGTGATTCTGTTCGGACCACTCAACAAAGTTGTCCTGTACTCCCCCTCCTCTCCCTCTCGTATACACCCGACAAAAGCTGAGTCATCAGAGAACTTCTGCAGATGACATGACTCAGAGTTTTAAAGTCGGTGGTGAAGAGGAAGGGAGAAAGCACGGTCCCCTGTGGAGCTCCTGTATCACTGACCAGCACATCAGACAGCCCACTGCCCAGACGGACAAACTGTGGCGGGCCTGTCAAGTAGTCAGTAATCCAGGAGATCAGTGTATCGTCAACACCCATCACCCACAGCTTCTCACCCTGTAGCAGAGGTTGAATGGTGTTGAAAGCACTGGAGAAATCCAAGAATGCAATCCTCACAGTGCCTACTCCACCATCCAGATGCATATGAGCTTGTTGCAGTTTGCAGTATTTCTACTAGTTAATAGTTGCACTATTATTACTTGATTGTTCAAGCTACCTCAAAGAGAACTGGGGACTCATTTATAAAGGACTGCGTAGGAGTCATACTAAAAGTGCACGTAGAGCCAAAAGCCGAAAATGGCGGGCGCAAAAAAAAAATCCGGATTTATAAAACCATGTGGCATCACAAATAAAAAGAAAGCAAGTGAGTGGCAACACGTCGCTGCTGCAGTAAACGCTGTGAATGCCACTGAAAGATCTGTGGCAGAAATAAAAAAGAAGTGGTCCGACTTGAAGGTGGAGTCCAAGAGGAGAGTGGCCCGGCACCGTCAGAGCGTGTCTGCGACAGGTGGGGGCCAGGGCACACCCGAGCCCACACCACTGGACACCAAGACGCCGATTTGGCGGAGACCACAGAGGAGAGCGGTAAGGACAGGTTTATCCGTTTATTAATATACATCTTAACAACTTGGGAAAAGGCACAGACTTTTTGTTCTGTCCTCAGTCATTCTCCAGTTGGAAGCGTCGGAAGACGAGGAGGTTCCGGGCACGTCGTGGTCTGGCACCGCGGCTGCAGGCCTAGCTGTCCCCAGCACCAGTGCACACAGCAGCAGAGCGCATGGCGTTCCTTGAAGTGGCCGCGTCCTGACTGAGACTGTGCTGCAAACACAGAGGGACATGGTCAGCGCTGTAAACGATGTAAAAAATGAGCTGCAACAAATTTGTGCGGTGATGACCACCATGTGTGACGTAATGTCCGACATTGCCGGCTCAATTAAAAAACATGTGCAATAAATGTAACATACTTGTCTTCTTAACCACTGCATGACACGTTCACAGAGCCTTGCTCCCTGTTGGTATTCCTCATGTCGAGGTGGTGGCTGTGGGTCGGGGTCCTCGTGCTGTGGGGGAGGGAGGTCAGGTGGCAGTGGAATGGTATTCCTCAGTGCCACGTTGTGCAGCCCTGATGATCTTGCACACCTTTGTTGGGTGGTACAAAAGCATGCCCCCCGAGCGATCTAAACACCTCCACCTGCATTTGAGGAGGCCGATGGCTCGCTCCACAATGGAGCGCCCACGAGCATGGGTGATATTATAGCGCACCTCCTCCTCGCTCTGCGGGTTCGGGAACGGGGTGAGGAGCCATCGCCTCAGGGGGTAGCCACTGTCACCTGAAATGTATAACATGAGAGCAATTATGAGTCAGGCCTTAGTTGGAATCTCTACAATCTCTACAATGGTGTACTTACCAAGGAGCAGGCCATCACGCGCAGCGCCGGCCTGCAGTCTTCTTCCTACACTGCTGTGCATCAGGATGAATGCGTCATGTGTCGAGCCAGGCCACCGTGCCACTATATTCGTCAGAACCATGTTTGTCTCACAAATAACTTGTACATTGACGGTGTGCACATTCTTACGGTTCACATAGACAAATTCATTTTCGGTCGGAGCCCTTATAGCAATGTGAGTGCAGTCAATGGCACCGATTACATTTGGGAAACCCGCCATTGCTGCAAATTGCCTTTTAATGTTGGCCTGTTCACCCACAGTGTAGGGAAACCAGATGTATCGACTGGTCATTTTAATAATGCCATCCAATACGGCTGGCATTATAGCGCCCAGCGACGGCTGTGATATCCCAGACCTGAAGACAGAATTTAGATATTATATCGTACCTCAAAAGGGGCTTTAGGCAGAACATGTAACATTATTTATTGTTAATCACATACCTGTCGGCTAATTCCCGCTGGTAAGAGCCGGTTGCCAGGAAACCAAGAGTGGTCAGCACCTGTATGTGCACCGGGATGGCGCGATTCCGGCGGGTCGGTCTCTGTAACACTGGTCCCAATTCAGCACATAGATCCAATAGCACTGTTCTTGGGAATCACAATCGGCTTATTAGCCAGTCATCATCATGGGCCAGGAAATCTTCATGATCCCTGAATTGTCTCTCCATCCTGATCCAGCCATTTGCGTGGTCCTCGGGCAGTGCCAGCGCATCCATTGTGCCGCATTACGCATGGCTGTCACCACGCAATTTATATTCTTACTCAGCAATTAGACTGATTGTTACACACCTTGTCACAATTAATAATTAAACTGCTGCTATTCACCACTCATTTGAGGATGGAAGTATGATATATAACCGACTGCAAATACCTGCGTAATGGCTTACTTATGGAACACATGGATCTATGATGGTGCCGGCTTGGGTGTACATGAATCTGTAAGTCTGATATGTGATGATATTGACCACGTTTACATGCAGTCCAAATTCGGGTTATTGCCAATATTCGGGTTTTAAAAGGGCTGCATGTAGACGCAGTCACTGACAGTATGACATGAATCTGGCGGCATTTCACCACCTCACCGCATGCGTCGCCAGTTCCCCATATCTTAAGCATGTTCCTACGGGAGGGTCAGGGTTGCCGTAGGGATACGCAGATTTTTCGGTTAGTTTTTTCTTTTTAAATCCCAACCTTTGCGTGGAAGGTGGCTTGCGCATCTTTCAAGCCCTGTTTTGTGCACAAGCAAGCTTTATAAATGAGGCCCCTGCTCTGTTTAAGTGTTAAATTATTGTGTTTGTGCGAATTGAAAACAAGGCTTTACCTGAAACGCAACTAGAGTGGAGGAGGGGGGGCACAACCACGCCACCCGCCCCAATGAAAGCGGGAACCCCACAGCCAAAGTCGTGCCGAGCTCTGCAAGGAAAGCAGAGATCAGCACGGAGCGCGATAACCCCCCAACAAGGAGCCACCCAGATAAGCCAAACAGAAAAGAGTCCCAAAACCAGGTTAGACAACGGACACCCATTCACACAGATACACTAGCATGTACTCACTGACAAAGACATGAAGGGAGGGGAGGTCAGGCAACCAAGTGGCTATACCAGTAGCCACATTTGACAATATCCCTCCCGCCCCAAGTCAACACCCAATTCCAATAGTAACAAGATCACCACCCTCCAGGCCCCACTAGGTGATGAAGCCCATAATAAGGGACTATAGAGAATGCAGTTCTACGGAATGATGTTTAGTGGAAGCAGACATTAGTTCGTTACTGATATGATCTGACAAAAGATTCCTAAATTGATTAATATATAGATTACACTTTTGTTTCCAGTACAAAAGAATGGTTTTCTTTGCGATACATAAGGCAGTGAGAACCAAGTGAGCCAAGTAAGGTTCCATATGGATGTCACCTAGGTGGCCTAGTATACATAGTACAGTAATTCTGCAATTGAACCATGTGGATCCATAATGTCAGACGAGTTCTAAATATACAATCTATTGCTTCTGGTAGAAAGACTCCATCAATGCTTCTCAGCCTAGATGCTGAGAAAGCATTTGATAGACTGTCCTGGACATTTTTTCAAGCTAACAATGGCTCACCTTTTTGAGTTGGATTAAGGTGTTTTATATGAGTACGAGGTCAAGAGTTAGAGTTAATGGCCAAAGTTCCGACTTCTTTGATCTGGCAAGGGGGACAAGGCAGGGGGAGGCGCTTTCGCCAGCCCTGTTTTTGCTCTTAGTATTGAGTCCCTTGCAGAATTGATTAGAAACTGCTTATAGAAGGAATAAGAGATGAGAGTGGAGAACTACATAAAATATATATGCGGACAACATATTATTGTTTATTGAAAATCCCGTCCAATCAGTCTCTATTAATGAATATGGTATCCGGTTATAAAGTTAATCCTGGTAAATCAGAAGCAATGATGGTGTCTGAGACATGGCCTAGTCAGCTTGATGATATAGTATCCTTCCTCAGATCTAGACAGGGTTTCAGATATTTAGGGATCATACTTACTCCCCAGGTAACACAGCTATACCGAGCAAAGTAAAAAAAAAAATATTTGGGATATTTAGAAAAGAATTGGCAAAATGGGATGTGCTACCATTATCCCTCCTGGTTAGAATAGAAGCTGTTAAAATGAATCTACTTCCCAGAATTTTGTTTTTATTTCAGTCTCTCCCAATCGGGATCCCAATGTAAGCCTTCAATATGCTAGACAAGCTCATATCTATATTCATATGGAAAAATAAGAGACTCTTGGGAAGGACAGGGGTGGACTCAGCCTCCCTAATTTAAAAGACTATTTCTGTGCAGCACAACTAACAGCAGTGGTAGCTTGGATTAATAATGATTTAGAAACGGGATGGGTGAACATAGAGCATCGCTCAGTGCCAGCAATACCTTTATCCACGTTAGTGTTTCTAAACAAACAGTTCCAGAAGAAATTTGAAATAAAAAATATATGGGTAAAACACACCTTAAAAGTATGGTCGGCAGTCCAAAAGAAAATTAGAGGATCAGTTGCCCTCTCGAGGGCTACACAGATTCATGGAAATCCAGATTCCCCCTCTCAGCAACAGAGGTGGGCAGGCATAAATCTGAGGGTTATTGACCAGTTGCTTTGTGACACCGGTGTACAGCCATTCTCATAACTACAAGACAAATTCCTTTTACCCCAAAGTGATATGTTCTGGTATTTTCAGACAAGAAATAACATTACAAACCATACAGATTGGAATATAATCAAAAATACTCCAACGAACATGGAAATGTACTTTATTAATAAAACCAAACATAAATACCCAGTATAAAGCAAGTTTCCCATATATACAGAAATATGCTACTGGATACATCAGAAAAACTATTTTCTGACGTACTTTTTATATTAAAAACAAATGGGAGCTGGAGTTAAATATTATAATTGAGGATGGGGAGCGGGAAACAATGTGCATCGGATGTTATAAAGGTATCAATAGTAACATATGGAAGGAGTTTGATTGGAAAATGAAGACTAGGTTCTTTAAGAGGCCCTCTGTGGTCTCTAAATTTGCAGGTAATCCAGCGGCAATATACCGCTGGAGACAATGTGGAGGGATTGGCGACCACTCACATATATTTTGGGATTGCCCAATCATATTGCCTTTTGGCTTGTCCACCTGATCTCCAACAGTGGTTTAAGGGAGGGAACATAGTTCTGTGACACATAATGGCAGTGAAAAAATGAGTGCAATGATCCTCATAGATCAAAAAAGGTTTTTGCACATGGCTCTGCCTGCATCACATTGATGCTCATATCATATTTGGGTGGTAATACATTTATCCTTTAACTGAATGAGGTAATGCTGACCAATCAGGTGTTCCTCTGGAGTGCCTGAAATATGGCTGGGCAGAATAATTGAATCCATGTTGAAGCTTTACATTAAAATTACATTTAAATTGTACAAAAAGTGGTGAACAACAAACAGCATATGTTGATTCAAAATTGAATAGACGTTGGCATTATAATTTGACCACAAAACAACATTGATTCAACAATGAACAACATTGGTTTGATGGTTGATCCACCATCAATCATCGACCTTAACCAAAAATAAATCCTTTTGACTATAATTCAACATTGAATGAACATATTCTGCTATCTGGGTACATGGCTGATTTGAAACGAAGACTAAGAACGTATTTGTTGTCATCACCTTAACATCATATAGCGTATCTGATTGAGTGCGGTCAATACATCAAATTATATATGATTTGTATGATATTTTTCTTTATTTCTTATTTGTAATTGTATTTTTATTTTATTTTTTAAATGTACTTTATGAATTGAGATTGTATGTTTGATTTTGTATTTTATTGTCTGGACCCCAGGAAGACTAGCTGTCGTTTTGGCGTCAGCTAATGGGGATCCTTTTAAATAAATAAATACATTTCCAAAAGTCAAATAGAAGAAAAAAATCCTACAGTAAAGCCTTTGATGATAATACAACGCCTTTAAAATTCTTGACAGTTGTGAGAATTACTTACTTGATTTTCAGCAATTATTATGGAGCTGGTTTTGTCATTTGTGTAGATATAGATGAATCTGATGAACACATACTAAATGAAGTTCTCAGGAGTAAATATTTAATCTTCAACATACAGTTTTCAAGTTACTATTGTTGCATCCAGTTATAAAAACATTTTTGAAATTTTTGTTTGAAGGTCAAAAGTTTACAACAAGGCTTTCACACATGCACATGCACAAGCAGTGACTTTGTGCAATATTTCACGTATGTGCTGTTAAATTGTTTCAGTAATGAACTCAGAGCCTGTTTAGTCTGAACATTTCCACTTATCGTACTTTCCTTCGTTTCTTTCTTTTATTCCTGTAACAAAAATTCTGTAAACTCTTACTTCACTCCATTTCCTGCAGCAATCGAATATCTTCTGCAAATCAAAGATGTGTTTGTGAACAAAAGAAAGAGGGAGAACAAGACTGCAATGTAAACTGGAAGAGGAGGGGGGAGAGTGGCGCTTTGGATTGTTTGGCACAACCAGTGGAGTTGGGTGGGAGGTAATATTTTTTTTCTCTTTCTGTGGTGTGTGAGTGAAATCTATTTTTTTCTTTTGTGGTGTATGTAATGTGTATGTGTTTTTTTTGTTTTGTTTGTGGTGAGTCTGTGGGAACTGCTGAATGAGATGGAGTGATTCCTGAAGTCAATGCTATCAGCCTCCAACATACTCAAACACCAACCGTGATTCAGTGGGGAGGCGGAGGAATGATAAGGACTCGGATATGTATGCTGGATGGAATTCGATTTTGATCTTGATACAAAACTAAGCAATATGAAGGTGACACAATCAGACAAATAAATGCTTAATTTCATATAGATAAGAGTAAGACTTGACCTCATTTGTGACTTTTGATCAGGAGCCTTGTTGTCTCAAATTTTAACTCTATAACCCATTGCCGGGCTCAGTCTCACACATGCAACAAATCACAGAAAGCATGTTTTGAATTATTTGTGAGGTTTTGCTTCTCAGCATTACAAGATCAAGTTTGTGAAAGAACATTGTGATGTCATGTTGAGCTAACAAAGCAGTTCATCTGGAACTCTTTTCTTTCTTTGCAGCTTGCTTTGCCAATAAATAAATCTTTGATTAATTATTGTTTGCTAAATGAAACTAGTTTTATCTTTTATCCTAAAATATTACTATCATAAGATATATGTTAAGATTTTATCTTAAGATATATCTTCAGACCTGAAAATCACAAAGTATAGTTTATGTGCAAGAAAACTGAACTTTCCACCCACTTTATGTCTTTCTGTATAAAAGTTTCACTCTAACGCTAATCAGAGAGCCTTTAATTTTTAATTATTTTAGGAAGCGATAGCAGCTGTATGCCTCCAGCCAAAGATGAACTAACCAGACTATTTTATCAGTAACCAGTCCTTATTATTACATTCTATTTAGGCAACGCTTTTATCCAAAGCAACTAACAATTGAACATGCTTGATTTATGAACCCGTCCAACCACAAGGAGAACGTGCAAACTCCACACAGAAACTCATGCCCAGAATTGAACAAGGAACCTGAGGCAGCCGTGCTAACCACTACACTACCATGCCAACATTAATAATCAGTAATAATAGTAACAAGTTTGAGGCTCTGTGATGGTATGGGCTGTCATCTTAAAAGCTTCAAAAAGTTTACTGTCATATACACAGTAAAAAAATATTAAAACCATCTAATGAAAGCCTATGTTTGCCTCCCTTCACCTAAGTTACTTAAAGATTAATAATAAATTAATTAAAAAGGTAATCAAAAAGAAAGATAAGGTGAATATCAGTTTTGGGGTCCATAATTTCATTTCATAGATTAAGTTAAAGAATCGACCAATCAGAATTTTGGTCGAGTCAGGCTGCATGGACTAATAAATCGACCAGTCGACTGGGAGATTACAGCCCTAGGTATCATTCACCTCTCATCCTGGATGGTCCAACTGTCCCGTTCAAAATTGTGGAAATGAAAGACAGAATTCACAAGCTCTACCAGATCTATGAAGCCAAAAAGCTGATGGATACCATTGTTTTTGGTAAAGCACGGCCGGACGGAGCCTCCGCTGTGTCCGCCGTCTCTGTTCCTTTCCCCACTGGAATTCCCGATGGAGCATTTCAACCAGGGTCGGTGTCTTCACCACTGCTACAGGTCTCTGCTTGCTTGGAACGTGTCTTCAGAGGAGCACTGGAAGTCTCTTTTGCGGCCGACGGTCTCCTCCGCGTCCCTCGTTGCAGACCCTGCCAGCAAGAGGGTATGTGAGTGCTTGGACAGTGGTTGATACCCGTGGCAAGGGGGAGCAAATTAAAGCAAATTCAAGGTCTTCTAAGATCCTGCAGTTTAACATCAAGCTGTATAGTAAGTTTGACATCCTTGATCTGCGGGATTTCCCTACCCTGCCGGCGGCAGGTGAATGCCAGCCCCTTTGCTCATCTGTTCCATCATCTTGTGGCCTCACATAAATTCCACCACCACCACAAGAATATGCCCGGCGTGTCAAGAGACACAGCACCACTCTGGTATTCACAAAAAGACAGGTCTGGATCCCCCTTCTTTGCCCACAGCTCATCCTTGTCTCCTCATTTCACCATTGTTTCTTCCGCCTTCCAAACCTGCTTCGCATCTGCAATCAGCCCTAGGCTGCTACTTAAGCACTCGACTCCCAGCCAGTCACTGCCAGATTGTTCTTCACGTTATTCAAGTATTTCCAGCCCTCACCCTTGGACTGATCACCCGGTTTTGACTCTGCCTCTCCCCGACATGTTCACCTGTGTAAATCCTGGTAATCCCTTCAGCTTTCTGTCCCCGAACACCAGTTCTGCCTGAGCATTTCTGGTTTCTGTTTGCGTTCTCCCTGGGCTGCCCGGTGATTCCTCTGACTGACCAGCGTTTCAGTTGTTGTGTTCCGGCTTCCAGATCTACTCAGCGCTCACACCAGATTCATTCTGGTTTTCGCTCTCCTGCCACTCTGAGCATTACCATGATCCTGAGGACTAAACTCTGCTCTATTGCCTGCTGTTGTCAGGGTCTGACATTTCCTGTTTTATTTTTAAGCCCATGTTTCCCCATCTGCCCTGATCGTCTGCACCTGTGTCTCATTGTGTATATCTAGTCTTGTCTTTCTGCTGCTCTCCTGCATCTGGGTCCTACTACAACCTCCCTGACAGAACGGACCAGCCAGCATGGACCCAGTAGGAGAGCAGATAACCCTCTGGGAAGTTTTCTGAGAGGAACATGCCGCCATTCAGGGAGAAGGAGTCCCCCTTCTGGGGAATGCGCCTGGCTTTCAGTGGGCCCAAGAGTATTCAGTCTCAGTGCAGGCGGCGGCAACCCCTTCCTGTCCCTGTTTCAGGGATGGTCCTGGACGCACCCCAGCCTGTTCTTGTTCCCGAGGTGGTCCTGGCAGCACCCCAGCCTGTTCTTGTTCCCGAGGTGGTCCTGGGCGCACCCCAGCCTGCGCCTGTTTCTCTGCCTGCACCTCAACTGACACCCAGGCCCCTGCCAAGGACCCGGTGTCCCCCTCAGCCAGCGCCAAGGACCTGGTGTCCCCCTCAGCCAGCACCAAGGAACCGGTGTCCCCCTCAGCCAGCCCCTCGGATTCTGTCTAATCCGAAGCCGGCCCCTCGGCTTCTGTCTGCCCCGAAGCCGGCTCCTAGGATTATTTGTCCCTTGAAGCCGGCCCCTGGGGTTCTATGTCCCCCCAAGCCAAGGTCCCTGCCACATCCCAAGCCAAGGTTCCTGCCACAGCCAAAGCCAAGGTCCCTGCCACAGTCCAACCCAAGGTCCCTGCCACAGCCCAAGCCAAGGTCCCTGCCCCAGCCACGGCCCAAGCCAAGGTTTCTGCCCAAGCCAAGGTCCCTGCCCCAGCCACGGCCCAAGCCAGGGTCCCTGCCACAGCCACGGCCCAAGCCTAGGTCCTGGGGACGGCCTCCAGAACTGTCTCGCCAGTCTGCCCGGCCCGGAGACGGCCTCCTGAACTGTCTCGCCGGTCTGCCCGGCCCCGTGGACGGCCCCCTGAGCTCTGACTATGCGTTGGCCTTGACATTTCCTGTTTTATTTTAAAGCCCATGTCCTTGTGTTTGAGTTCTTGTTTGACCTTCCAGTTTCCCATCTGCCCTGATTGTCTGCACCTGTGTCTCGTTAACCCTTGTGTATATCCCCACTATGGGAGTTTTTACCTGCCATTGTTTATATACTAATTGCTCGGGGGGTTTATGTTTATGTTTATGTTTATGTTCATGTTCTGGATCTCTGGAAAGCGTCTAGAGATAACATCTGTTGTATTAGACGCTATATAAATAAAATTGAATTGAATTGAATTATATCTAGTCTTGTCTTTCTCCTGCTCTCCTGCATTTGGGTCCTACTATAACCTTCCTGAAAGCTGTGAGGTTGACTTTAATAAAGACTTTTACTGAACACTCCGTGCCGTTGTGCCGCACTTGGGTCTGCCACACACCCTTTTCAGCTGAATCCCTCCTTACACACTGCTCAGCCAAAATCAAAGTATATATGTGGTGCTCCTGCTCCTGGCTGGTGACATACATCTTAATCCTGGCCCAACCACGTTGGAACAACAGGCGAGCTCTATGGCGCAGTTGAGGCCCGGGTCACTGCCACCGCCCCTGCGAGCTGAACCCTCTGGAGCTACAGCACAGCTACGCTGGTCCGATCGGCTGTTGGCCCAGATCCAGGAAGCACTGGAGCAGCAGTGCGAAGAGCGGATTGCGTTTCCAGTCTGCCGCGAGGAATCATGCAGCCATGAGTCTCCAGTTCCGGGTGCAGAGGCTGAGCATGCACCGCTGACACCCGCAGGTCCAAGCTACACGGCGCCAGGCGATGAGCGCGCAGCACACAGGGAGCTGTCAGCCAACCAGCCGGGGAACATCGAGGGAGCAGCGGTCCTGCACGCAACTGTGCACGGGGAACCAGCAGCACACCACAACCCGGAGGAAACATCTACTTGTTTGCCTGCCAAAGCAAAAACCAATCTTCGACCTGTGTGGACCAAGAAACCAATTGACACCAAGGTAAAATATATTCAACAACAGACTAAACTGTTCCAAACTGTAAATCATGCAAGATTCTCTGGGACCCGGATGCTAAACCTAAAGGGGTTTTTGGTGGACATATTAATATCAGGAGTCTTCCATCTAAAACAGAATAACTGGAAAAACTATTGAATCTTGATTACATGGGGCTTTCAGAAACATGGCTGAGCAAGAATACTCCTGCAGGTGTCTATACCATCCCAAACTACAATTTATTCAGAAGAGACAGGACCCACTAAAGAGGTGGTAGGGTACTCTTGTATATTTGTAACACTGCGTGTGCTACGGGGGTCACAGAGACAGCGGACACCGGGATCGTTGCAAGACTTTTTATTTCCAATCACGTGCACACACACTCAGAGGCCTCGTCAGCCGAGCTGCTCGTCCCCTCTGGTCTGCTTCCGTCCTTCTCCCGTCTCCAGAGCCCACACCCTACTGAAATACACAGAGAGTGATTAGACACACCTGTGTACCGTCAGCTGTTCCAGCCGCGTCACCTGTGCGCCACTCCCCCGCACTCCCTCTCTCCCCTGCAGACCACGCCCCAATCTTGCACCCTGCCACATACCCCCATCACCCGACTCAGGCCGGGGACCGTCCGGGAGAGGAAGTCAGGGACCGCCATCTGAGCCCCCGGCCTGTGAACCACTCTGAAATTAAAGGGCTGTAAAGCCAAATACCAACGTGTGATCCGCCCATTGGTATCTATCATGCGATGGAGCCACTGGAGGGGAGCATGATCCGACCAGAGGGTGAATGGGCGTCCCAGGAGTTGGTGGCGCAGGGACCCGACCGCCCACCGAATGGCGAGGCACTCCTTCTCCACCGTGCTATACCGTCCCTCCCTCTCCGACAGCTTGCGGCTGATGTATAGCACGGGGCGGTCCATCCCCTCCACCTGCTGGGACAAAACGGCCCCCAGCCCTCTGTTCGAGGCATCAGTCTGCAGAACAAAAGGGAGAGAAAAGTCAGGAGTATAAAGGAGCGGCTCCCCACAGAGGGCCTGTTTCACCCTCTCAAACACCTGCTGGCACTGCTCCGTCCACTGGACCGGATCTGAGGCACCCTTTCGGGTCAGGTCAGTCAGGGGGCTGGACAGATCGGCAAAGTCCGGAATGAACCGCCGATAATACCCCGCCAGCCCCAAGAACTGCCTAACCTCCTTTTTGCTCTTGGGTCTTGGGCAGGCCGCAATCGCAGCTGTCTTGTCTACCTGGGGGCGCACCTGCCCGCCTCCCAAGTGGTACCCCAGATACCGTACCTCCCTCCGTCCAACCACACACTTCTTCGGGTTGGCCGTGAGCCCCGCCTGTCTCAGTGAACCGAGCACCGCACCCACCTGCCGCACATGCTCCGGCCAGCTGTCACTGTAGATGATGACATCATCCAGATAGGCGGCAGCATATGCAGCACTCTGTCCATGAGACGCTGAAACGTGGCAGGGGCCCCGAACAAGCCGAACGGAAGTGTGCGAAATTGGTACAAACCGTACGGAGTGGAGAAAGCCGTGATTTCCTTAGACTCTGGAGACATGGGAATCTGCCAGTAGCCCTTGGTCAAATCCAGTGTCGTGAAAAAGCGAGCCGTGCCCAGCCGATCCAGGAGCTCGTCGATCCGAGGCATCAGGGTACGCGTCAAAACGTGACACCTCATTCACCTCGCGATAGTCCACACAGAAGCGTATAGACCCGTCCTTCTTCCGCACCAGAACGATGGGACTAGACCAGCCACTGTGGGACTCTTCTATTACCCCCATTGCCAGCATGGCATCCAATTCGGCCTTCACCACTTTGCGTTTGTGTTCAGGCAGACGATAGGGACGTGAGCGCACCGTCACCCCCGGGCGTGTCACAATCTGGTGCTCTATGAGGTTTGTGCGTCCTGGTAAGGGAGAGAACACATCAGCAAACCGCTGTTGCAACGAGGCCAGGTCGGCCCTCTGGGACGCGGAGAGCTGGTCCCCACAAGTGAGCGAGGCTGGATTCGCCGAGTTTGGCACCTCAGGCCCCAACTCATCTCTCTCTCTTACCTGCGCCACCAGAGCGACCGGCACCGCCTCCCTCCAGGCTTTAAGGAGGTTGACGTGATATAACTGTGTCGCTCCACCCCTGTCAGGACGCACCACCTCATAGTCCACGTCCCCCACTTGCCGTGTGACCACGAAGGGCCCTTGCCACTTGGCGAGTAATTTGGAGCTAGAAGTGGGCAGCAATACAATAAGTACTTTGTCTCCCGGAGTGAAATTTCTCAGCCTGGCTCCTCTGTTGTACAGCCGTTGTTGCCGCTCCTGGGCTGAGAGCAAATTCTCCCGTGATAGCCTCCCCAGTGTATGGAGTTTTGCTCTCAGCTCCAAGACGTGCTGAACCTCATTTTTACTGGGGCTTGGACCATCCTCCCAGTTTTCCTTAACCAGGTCAAAAACCCCACGTGGTGTTCTGCCAAACAGCAGCTCAAAGGGGGAAAACCCTGTCGAGGCCTGGGGAACCTCACGCACTGCAAACAGCAGAGGATCAAGCCACCTATCCCAATTCCGAGCGTCCTCGTGAATGAACTTACGGATCATGGCCTTAAGCGTCCTGTTAAAACGCTCACATAAACCATCCGTCTGGGGATGATAAACGGAGGTCCTAACCGACGTAATGCCCAGTAATCCGTAAAGTTCCCTCAGTGTTCGTGACATAAACTGAGTGCCCTGGTCCGTCAGAATCTCTTTCGGGATCCCGACGCGGGTGATGACCTGAAGCAGCGCCCGCGCAACACTCGTTGCCGAGATGGTGCGCAGCGGCACTGCCTCTGGATAACGTGTTGCATAATCCGTCAGGACTAGTACAAAACGATATCCCCGTGCCCTCCGCTGAAATGGACCGATGAGGTCCATGGCGACCCGCTCAAATGGAACCTCCATTAATGGCAAAGGCTGCAAAGGCGCTTTTGGCACAGCCGGGGAGTTAACTAGCTGGCATTCGGGACAGGAGGTGCACCAGCGGCGCACCTCCCCCCAAATGCCCGGCCAATAAAATCGGTCCATTATGCGGGCCAGTGTTTTGTCGCACCCCATGTGACCAGCCATCGGGTTATAATGAGCCGCCTGGAAAACCATTTCCCGGCGGTTCTTTGGTACCAACAACTGGGTAATAATCCGGCCAGATTTAGTGTCACGGCTCACTCGATATAACCTGTCCCTATTCAATGCAAAGTGCGGATATGTGAGCGCTGCATCAGGGCGCACCTTGTGACCATCAATCTGTATCACTTGGTCGAAGGCTGAGCGTAGAGTATCATCACGAGACTGCTCGAGTGGAAAATCTTCCATAGAGTGCAGCGGGTCCTGCCGAGCCTCCACCGGAGCCTCCACCGGAGCCTCTGCTGGAGCCTCCGCGGGTCCCTCTCCGTCTGCAGCGTCGGACAACCTTGCGTCACCGCTGAGCACAGCGCACATACCGCATGTCCCTGTCTGCCGTGATTGCATCCCCACACACTGACTCACCAAATTTCCAAACCCTGGCCAATCGAGTCCTAGAATCAGAGGATGCAAAAGGCGGGAGCTAACCGCGGCCTTTACTCTATGATTTTTCCCCTTGTGTCTAATTTCCACTGGTACCATGGGGTACTTATGCACATCACCGTGAACACACACCACCTCCACCCAGGACGACACATTCATCAAAGCCTCGGGTCGCACCAGGCTTTGAATTACCAACTGCATGCAGCCAGAATCCACCAAGGCCGAGTGTATACCCCCACGGATCCTTACCGGAACCCGGTATGTCCCTCCTGAGTCCGGGGAGGATGCTGGCGGGCTGGCCACCCGGATCACCTGGCCCACCTCCATCAGCGGGCAGTCCCGCCTGATGTGTCCGGGCTGGCCGCGCCGCCAGCAGCCCTGCCCAGGCGTTTGAGGGGCCCCCGCAGGGTCAGCTGGCGCGGGTGGAACCGGGTGTGAGCTCTGGGGAGGAGAAAAAGGAGAAGCGTTAGTCGTAGTTGTCGCGGGACCCCCTGCCGCGGCGAACCTCCGGCGCGGCGCAGGAGTGGGACGCGCTGCGGGTTCCTCCGCGGCTGCGGCCGAAGGATGGACCGCCAGGTGGTCCTCGGCCAGGGTGATGGCCTCCTGCAGGGTCCCCAGGCGATGGCAGCGGACCCACGCCGCCGTCCGGGTGGGGAGCCCCTGGACGAATTGCTCCAGTACAATCTGCTGCACGAGCCGCTTCTCCCCCTCCGCCTCGCCGGGTTGCAGCCACCGCACCGCCGCGTTGTGGAGCTGGTGGGCGAAGGTGAAGGGGCGGTCCGTCGGCCCCAGCTGGAGCTCCCTGAACCGGCGGCGGTAGTCCTCCGGGGATCGCCCCAGCCGGTCCATCACCGCCCGCCGCACCGGGCCGTAGGTGGCGCGTGCTGGCGCTGGGAGGGCGAGAGCCGCCATCTGCGCCTCCCCTGACAGGAGCGGCAGGAGGCGCACCGCCCACTCCGCCACCGGCCAATCACAGGCCTCCGCCACCGCCTCGAAGGTGTCGAGGAAAGCTATAGGGTCGTCCGCCTCCGTCATTTTCTGCAGGACGACCCCCGCAAAGGGAGCGGGCGGGCGACCACCCCTGCCTGTCTGCCGAGCCGCCAGCTCCTCCAGGGTGGCCGTCTGCCGCTCGGCCTGGTCCTGGAGCCTGGCCGACATCTCCGCCATCGCCTGGGCGAGAGACGCCACTGCCCGCACCATCTCCCCTCCGCGTTCCGCTGTCATAACGCCCCACGTTGGGTGCCACTGTAACACTGCGTGTGCTACGGGGGTCACAGAGACAGCGGACACCGGGATCGTTGCAAGACTTTTTATTTGCAATCACGTGCACACACACTCAGAGGCCTCGTCAGCCGAGCTGCTCGTCCCCTCTGCTCTGCTTCCGTCCTTCTCCCGTCTCCAGAGCCCACACCCTACTGAAATACACAGAGAGTGATTAGACACACCTGTGTACCGTCAGCTGTTCCAGCCGCGTCACCTGTGCGCCACTCCCCCGCACTCCCTCTCTCCCCTGCAGACCACGCCCCAATCCTGCACCCTGCCACAATGTTAAAACAAATATCACATTTAAACAGTTAGATTTTCCCTCAAATGATCTGGAGAGTATAGGAGTCACATTGTTTTTGTCCCCTGATATGTCATTCAATGTCTTTGTGCTGTATAGGCCACCAAATGAGAAGAACTCTGCTTTTTTTTGACATATTGAAAGATATATTGAAAGCTTGCAACAATAGAGAAACTATTTTAATGGGTGATTTTAATTTAAACTGGTTCGATAAAGCATGCTCTGAGAAGTTAAGACTGATTGCCAAACAGTTTAACTTAACTCAAATGTTGAAGACCCCAACCAGAATAACTAGCTCCTCTAAAACTCTCTTGGGCTTGATCTTCACAAATAAAGTGGATCGTATTAACAAAACGTATAATTTAATTACGGGGTTATCAGACCATAACCTCACTCTTGTCTCAAGAAAACTTTTGAAGACCCGTTGGAGAAACCAAAAAAAGAATAAAGTATTTGCCTTTTTTATTCCTAAATGGGACTTGGAGCTATTGGATATGGAAATTAAAAATACTGTTCATAATTACCTTGTTTCTGGCCAGGACGCTGAGTTGGCATGTGGCATTTTGAAGGAGCACACCACCACTATTTTATCTAAATTCACCAAAACTGGACTGCAAAGATCTAAAAGCAGAAAACAATTACCTTGGCTCAGTGAGGGGATATGGCTTTTAATGAAGGAAAGGGATCAGAATCAGAATCAGAATCATCTTTATTGGCCAGGTTCGAACATTGTCCAACAAGGAATTTGACTCCGGTAATTTCGCTCTTTGGTGATAAAAAAGAATAAAGAATAAAAAAAATGTGGAATTTCTATGATACAGAATAAACAGTATAAACATTTAAGGTGCAGCAGTTTGAGGTAGAGAGAGAAAAGAAAAGAAAAAGGGACAGTTCTGAATAAAAATAAACATAACCTATTTACAATTTTACAGGGCAATTATACAAAAAAAATACAAAAAGATTATACAAATTATAGGATTAGATTATTAGGATTAGGATTAGGATTAGATTATAGGATTATATGACGTAGGATGTCACAGTATCCGTAAATTCATGGAGATCTGAGGCCGCAGTTTCAAAGACACTCCAGTCCGTGCAGTCAAAGCAGGCCTGAAGCTCCAGCTTTGACTCCTCTGTCCACTTCTTCACAGTCCTAACAACAGGCTTAGATGTTTTCAGTTTCTGCCTGTAGGTAGGGATCAGATGAAGCAGACAGTGATCCGAGTGTCCAAGAGCTGCGCGGGGAACAGAGCGGTATGCGTTCTTTATGATGGTGTAGCAATGGTCCAGAGTCTGCGTGTCCCTGGTGGGACACGTGACATGTTGCCTGTATTTCGGGAGTTCATGAGTGAGGTTTGCTCTGTTAAAATCCCCCAAAACAATAAAGAGTGAGATCGGGAGTTTTTTCTCCAGGTCTGTTATCTGGTCGGCCAGCCGCTGAGTGGCTTCAGCCACACACGCGTCGGGTGGGATGTATACGCCGACCAGAACAAAGGATGAAAACTCCCGCGAAAGAGTGTTTCTAAGTGAGGACTGCAAGAGTCTTTTAGGACTGTGAAATCCGTACACCGACCTTCGTTTATATAGAAGCAGATCCCGCCACCTTTTTTCTTCCCTGAGAGTTCCTTGCTGCGATCCGCTCGGATGAGCTGGAATCCCGGCAGCCGTACTGCGCTGTCCGGGATCAGATCACTGAGCCAGGTTTCAGTGAAGCAAACGGCGGCAGATCTGCTAAAATCCCGGTTCTTTGAGATGAGTAAAAGAAGTTCATCTATTTTATTTGTGAGGGAGCGGACATTCCCCAGGTGGATGGAAGGGAGCCGGGTTTGGAATCCTCTCCCTCTCAGCCGCACGAGGGCTCCTGCGCGCTTTCCCCGTCTGCGTCTTTTGTAGAGCCGGTAAACAGCTGCTGCTGCTCCGATCAAAATCTCTTTTATGCTGTCCGGATCGGTAAAAACTGGGCAAAAAAAGTACCAGGAGAAGACTTCCTGATGTTAAGTAGGTGTTCTCTGCTGAAGGTGACCCGTGAAGGGCAGCAGAAAACAGGAAAAATACACAAAAAGCTGAAAAAAATCAGAGAGCGAAACACCGAGGCGACCATAGGAGGCGCCATCTTGAAGAATACTACATGCTGCCCTTAAAACATTTTTTAAAAATCTAGACTGAATTCAAACAAATTCATTTTTAAAAGCCTGAGAAATAAAGTGATAAGTCAGTTAAGAAAAGCAAAAGCAAACTTTTTCTTTGACGATATAGCGCAAGCAAAAGGAAATGGTAAAATGATTTGGAAGTGCATCGACAAATTATCTGGGAAAGAGCGGGCTGAAAATGGTCCCCTTGAACTCAACTTAAACACTATTGTACACAAGGCCCAAGTACCTTATACACAGGCCACAGTTACTGACAGCCTCACTGTCGCTAATATGTTATGTCGTCTGTGTCTGTCTGTACTGCAGCTTTGTGGCCTCTACTCCGAGACCAATTTCTCCCGTGGGAGATTAATAAAGTAAACCTTGACCTTGATGTTCAGTAATTGTTTGGTCACCCCCTTGTCAGAACTGTGTGGCCCACAGAAAATAGTGGTGTCCCCCGCATCAACTGCAGCTCCTGTTCATCCAATTACATATGATCATGCAGGCCCACCTTCTCTGTCACAATTGAATGCATTACTGAGGATAAAGTTTGTCAAGTGATCTCCTCTCTATCAAAATCGAGAACAAAGGACTTGTGGCATCTGGATTCCTCTTTTTTGAAGACGTACAAAGTCTTTGCAGCGCCAATTGCACATATAGTTAATCAGTCTTTGATTGAATGTGTGGTTCCTTCCTCTCTTAAAACTGTGATTATTACACCTATCTTTAAAGCAGGTAACAGGAAGGACATCAATAACTACAGACTGATAAGTATACTCCCCTCTGTTTCCAAAGTTTTGGAGAAAATTGTTGCTGAACAGCTGATTGAGCACCTCAACAATGGAAATCTGTAAAACCTTTCTTTTTCTTCTCTGCCTCTTGCTGAGTGCAGATGCTTCGCTCTCCGCAACACCCCCCACCCCCCCTGCTTTGTTTTTCTTCTTTCCTCTGCAATCTTTTCTTTCCTGCAAAACAATTTCTGGAAAGCAGGACCTGGATACCTTACCACCGGGAATTATTTATGATAGTTACTGAAGTGTACCACTTTTATTTTAAACAGTTTTAGTGCTCTGTGAGCGTAGTTTATCAGCAGCACAAGCCCCGTGAAGGGGATTGAGGAACTCAGCTAGCAGCATCTAGCAGAAGCTAATTAGCAGCAAGATGCTTCCCTTTTCCTTTTCCATGGATGATTACCACAAACTGCTCCAGAAGATAGCAATACTGGAAACAAAAATTCACAGGCTCGAAGTGAATGGAGAGATAAATGGACAACATGGGAATGAATCTATTCTGCCGACTTCCCAAAACAGTGAAAGGGAGCAAGCTAACAGAAAGCTACACCACCAAGACGCAACAGGAGCTGGGAACAAACTCTCTTGGTGCGAAGCCAAAGGACTACAAATCCAGAGACAGGCAACAATTGGAGATATTAAAGCAAGACTTCACTGATCTGATGAGCACAATTGCATGCTTAAATACTGAGGTGTTTTTTAGTGGACCAGTACCAATGGTTCGGCAAGGAGATGAGAGTTTCAGCAGGCTGATGATGCTAAACAGATGGCTCAAAGATGCATGTGCTGCTCAATCAATTCATTTCATTGACAATTTCAACATATTTTGGGGTCGCAGACATCTCTTTAAGGCAGGTGGCTCCTGTCTGAACAAGGCTGGTGGACAATTGCTAAGCAGCAACATTTTTTATCATCTACGTCACAAACAAGCAGCCCCCGTCAAGAAGAAGAACAAGAGACATGACGTTCCAAAACAACTGATAAGTCGCTGTGTTGAGAACGCTGAGATAAGGACTGAACAAGGAGAACAAAGTCAGAGAGAAACGGCAGGGTCATCATCATCATCCTTATCCTCACTCCAACAGGGGGAGTCTCACCAAGCCCCAACAGGGGACACCAAACCCTCACCCCCCCAGAGCCCACCCAGCTTTCTCTCTCCAGGCAGTCAGGACTCCCCACTTCTGAAATTTACTGACAGGATGAAAAACTTGGTGAATATTGGATTACAACTAACACCATGCCAAAATCCTTTGTTTAACCCCCCACATCACCCAACCCCTCCCAAACCACCACCCCGGAAACAGCGGTCAACCTTTATAAAGAGAGTCTTCGCAACTATAACCAGAAACTGAAGAATCCAAGGCAATCGTATTTTTCAGAGATTATCGATAGAAACAGTAATAATGCAGTAATAAAACAGTAATAAACACTGTTTTCTGTGGTAGACAGACTGACAAACCCCACAGCCTCAATTCCCCCTGAACTGCTGTCTAAAAAGGCCTGTAATGACTTTGCTGCCTTTTTCACAAACAAAATATTACAGATAAGACAAGCAATGTGCAGCTCCAGCTCAGGAATGATAACACTCTGGCCTTCCCACCCTCTAGTAAAGCTGGGACGGTTCTGCCCGTTAGATTATACAACCCTAACGGAAACGGTTTCAAAATTAAAGCCCACAACATGCTGTCTTGATATTCTGCCTTCATATTTTAAAACAGTTTTTAACTGCATAGCTCCGGATGTATTGCAGATAATAAATACTTCTCTTCAAACAGGTCAGTTTCCCCAGGCCTTGAAAACTGCAGTAATAAAACATCTTCTAAAGAAATCAAATCTGCATGCTACAACACTTAGTAACTATAGGCCAATATAAAATCTGCCATTTTTTGGGAAAATCATTGAAAAGGTCGTTTTCCAACAAATCCATGTTTTTGTGATGCAAAACAACCTCTTTAATGCATTTCAGTCTGGATTACGGCCACACCACAGCACTGAGACTGTACTCATCAAAGTCTTAAATGATATTCATCTGAATAATGATGCAGGCAAATCCTCTGTTCTGGTATTACTGGATCTCAGTGCTGCATTTCACACAGTTGATCATAATATTCTTCTCAGCAGACTGGAAAAGTGGGTGGGACTTACCGGCACTGTGTTTCAATGGTTCAAATCTTACTTGCAAGATAGGGCCTTTTTTGTGTCAATTGGAAACCATGAGTCTAAGAGAACCAAGATCACATGTGGGGTTCCTCAAGGGTCCATTCTCGGACCACTTCTATTCAACATCTATATGCTACCGCAAGCTCAGATTATGGAACATCACAACATTTCCTACCATATGTATACCGATGTCACACAACTCTATATTTCAGTGTCACCACATGACTACAGTCCTTACAAACACCAGGAAACTGGACCACATTACACCAGGAAACTGGACCCTATTGGACCGGTCATGAAATCACTACACTGGCGTCCAGTGAGTCCAAGGATAGAGTTTAAAATCTTACTGCTGGTCTACAAAGCACTGAATGGTCTTGGACCAAAATACATGCTGGATTTGTTAGTTCCCTAAGAAGCTCCCAGACCCCTGAGGTTCATCTGGATCTGTTAGTTCCTATGAAGCTCCCAGGCCCCTGAGGTTCATCTGGATCTGTTAGTTCCTATGAAGCTCCCAGACCCCTGAGGTTCATCTGGATCTGTTATTTCCTATGAAGCTCCCAGACCCCTGAGGTTCATCTGGATCTGTTAGTTCCTATGAAGCTCCCAGACCCCTGAGGTTCATCTGGATCTGTTAGTTCCTATGAAGCTCCCAGGCCCCTGAGGTTCATCTGGATCTGTTAGTTCCTATGAAGCTCCCAGACCCCTGAGGTTCATCTGCATCTGGTTTGTTGTGGTTCCCAAGAACCAGAACCAAGCAAGGTGAGGCAGCGTTCAGTTATTCTGCTCCTCACCGGTGGAACAAACTTCCTGTAGACCTGAGGTCTGCTCCAACTTTCAGCTCCTTTAAATCAGGCCTAAAAACATTACTGTTTACTCAAGCGTACTCTTAAATTAAATACTTACCTGCTGTACTCTACTGCCCTTATTTTTAACAGCTTGTGCTTTTTATTATTTTAATTATTTTCTTATAATTGTATTTATTATTTTACCTCCTTTTCTCATAATTTTATTTACTGTACAATTATGTCTTGCTGCTTTTAATGTCGATGTAAAGCACTTTGAATCACCTTGTCTTGAATTGTGTTATATAAATAAACTTGCCTTGCCCTTGCCTTGCCTTGCCTAAATCCCAATCAATTTGGGTTTCGACCAAAACAATCCACCGATACAGCATGTTGTTATTTTTTCGAGGTTATCAAATCTTGTCTTGACAGGGGGAGAGTTGTAGGGGCTGTTTTCCTGGATCTTCGAAATGGCATTTGACACGGTCAATCACTATGTGCTCTTAGGGAAACTACAAAATTTCAATCTTTCCTCTAACACCATCAGCTGGATTAATTCTTACCTCACGGATCGCTTTCAATGCGTGAGAGTAACCCTGACAGCCTGTACTTCAGGGGTGCCCCAAGGGTCTATCCTGGGACTGTTGCTTTTTAGTCTTTATATTAATGACTTTCCCTCCATCTGTGATGGTGTGGAAGTCGTAATGTATGCAGATGACACCATTCTCTTCATGCATGGCACCGACGCAAACGTCGTCGCTCAGAAACTCTCGGTGGCCATGGAAAAGGCAATGAAGTGGCTTAACAAGTCCTATCTTACACTGAATACAGAAAAAACGGTTGCAATGTAATTTTCAAACAAACAATGCCATAGCGTCAGTCCCAATATATTGGTGGGTAGTTTCATAGTGAAAAATGTTTAAATATTTGGACCCTAATCTTAGTTTTAAGAAACATATTAAAAAGACCTCTCATGTTTTAAAATGTAATATTGCCAACTTCCGTCACATTAGGAACTCCCTATCTTTAGAAGCAGCTAAATCCTTTTTTAATGCCATGATTTTATCCCATATTTTTTACTGTTTGTCTTCATGGTTTCAGGCCAGATCATCAGTTTTAAACCCTCTTACCCTGTGTTCACACTGAAAGGCTGATTTACGATTCTGCGTCACACCAACGCATAGCCGACAGCGTAGGCTACGCGGCGACGCACACCGTACCACGACCCTACGCCGTCGATTTAACGCAGAACCATAATTCAGGCGAAGCTGCAGTCTGTCTGCGCTGATCACTGACACACCGCGGATTTGGTCATGATGTTTAACCTGTGTTTTGTGATTAATAAGCACGGTTTTTAATTATTTTGTGTTGGATCAATGTAGCAAATAAAATCGTTGGGACCATCCAGCTCCTCACCCATCAGATACGTGTTACGTGTTTTGTGAGCAGTTCAGGTAAAAACGGCAGTCAAATCAGCAAAAATGAAATATATTAATTCCTGATAAAATAAGTTTGTTAGTGCACAGCTCTGCTCATGTGTGCATGTGAATGAGTGTATGTTTGTGTGAACATGAAAGTACAATCTGCATTGAGGCTTCTCGCTTCGGGAATCCCGGTCTGTGATTGGACGCTGCCTCGGGGTCGCCGCTGCTCATTTGCATAAAGTTCAGATTTTTCAACTTCAAATTGACGCGCCGCTCCCGCCACTTCTCGACACGCGTTTTCATAGACAATGAATGGCAGCCGGCTGCCTATAACCCCCGTGACGCTTTCAGTGTGAACGCAGGGTTAGATCTTTGCACAATCAGGCTTTGAAAATTATTGATAGAAAGCCACAATGTTTCCATCATTGCCACATATTGTTAAAACTTAAAATTTTAAGCTTTGATATTTTAATCAGGTACTCCAATATCCGCCTGGTACACAAAATCCTGCACGATGCTGCCCCACTCCCCCAAAGGCCTATGTTCAGCCCCGCTCTCAATCGACAAGTAGAGTGCTAAGGTCTGTCTGCAGGGTGGAGTGCAATGTTCCAATAAGGAAGTCCGCCTTTTCTCAATCAGCTTTTTCATATAAAGCTATTAAGGAGTGGAATGGGCTCCTGAACAATCCAATGAACATGGCTGACTTCCATAGTTTTTCTAGGGCCGTCAAAAATATTCAAACAATAAACTTTTCACATTATAACGTGATAAATAGTATATTGTTATAACAATAAACTTTTCACGTTATAATGTGATGATCTATTGTTCTTACAATAAACTTTTCACGTTAAAACGTGATACTGATATTTTTTTCTTTTTATGGGGTGGCAGCGATACGCGTCCGTAAGAAGGATACATGTTTGAATATGAAATATTTTCTTTCTGTTACTGTATGTGTTATGATAGTTCAAATAGCACTTTCTGCTATTGATAATAACTTAAAAGGGGGAGATGTCATATACAGCGGAACTAACCATGTCACAGTAATATGGATTTTTGAAATAATTTAAAGAGTTTAGGTGCGCCTTATAGTGCGGTAATAACCCTCCCTCAAGTTAAAAAAATTGCTCACCCAAAAGAGAGGGACTAAGGCTGCAGAAACTCGCACCAAATAATATGTTCAACAGAGACCCTTAAAAAAAGGAACGGATATAAAACTATTGAAGTTATGCCTCTGCTCGCTGCTCTGAAGGGAACATACCAGGTCAACAAACGTCATTCTTTTCATACATGTGTGGCTAAACCACCCACTTCCTGTTTCATGGCGAATGACAAAGGCACTTATGATATAAATCTATGAAACTCCTTGTTGTGTGAAGACAATTTTGGGTGCGTTCAGTACAAATCTCAGGCTGATCTGAGAGTTCCTCCAAGATTGTTATATCCACTTGTTCAGCATGGAAGCTTCATCAAACGTATGAATTTTGGTTCAGATTGTGCATGGGTAAGTTAGTACAAATTTTCCACACATGAAGAAGCATCGAAATTCACTGCATTACCATGGGAAGGTCCTCTGATGAAAACTCCATTTTATGTCATGAGTAGCTTCATCATCTACGTAAGCACGGATTTGACCAGGTTTGACATATGTTCAACCATCTATTTGATCAACATGTCAGAACAGCCACATCAAAACGTCAAGGGAGTCACTTCCTGTTGCCACTAGGGGGTACTATGAGTGTGGCCAATTATGACCATATGGACCTGTTCAAGGCTGGACTCTGATCATACACAAAACATCTGGGAATATGCATAACAGGGTCAGAGCAAGTTGAATTTGGATGACGGAACATCAAATTTCGCCAAAACAACATGGGTGAGTCTATGGACAACAACTCAAAAGCTCTCTATTAAACTTCAGAAAAGCCTTCATAGCGCATTCATACCAAAAACTTCAAAATCGCCTGCGGTTGCTCTGGTCACTTGTATCGCAAGTGGGGTGGGGCTTTCAAGATGCGCTGCAGATGCAGAACTAGAGGAAAAAAAGTGTGTGTGTGTGTGTGTGTGTGTGTATGTATACAGTATATATATATATATATATATTCATCAGGAAAAACAGCAGGACCAGGAGGGAACCAGTGCCAGTGTCAGAGGGGGAGGTCTCAGTGCTGCAGGGCTTGAAAAGAGTGGGGAGCAACAATGCTGCATGGGAGGTCATCCGTATGAGAGAGATCTACGCTTCCAACTGTTCAGGTGGGTGGGTGAGGGTGCAGTAGCGTGGAAACCTGGATCTTTTGTTATTGTTTTAAATATTTTGATCCTTATTTTTTTCCTATTTTATCACCCAGTGCTCCTAACTAAGTCAGTCTGGGCATTGCCCCCCCTCCCTCTACCAACCCCGGGAGAGCCCTGCACTTAGCCCAATTCTCCTCCTTACTTGAGGAGTGAGCAGGCCGCTTCTTTTTACCCGACAGGGTGGGGATTCTCTGGCCGGACGTAGCGCGTGGAAGAATCACGTTATTCCGGCCGGATCCTCGCCACCCCATCTGTCCCCCGGTTGGCCAGAGGGGGCAGTAGAGCCCAGGACTGTTGCATGTTTTTGTGAGGGTAGCTCACATTAGCTACTCAAGGGAACACGGGGAGAACATGCAAATTCCATACAGGAAGGCCCTTTCACCAACCCCACCAAGGGTGTGGGGGATGAAGTCATGGGGGAACTTAACACGCCCTCAGCACCCACAGCGTCCCCAGCGAGAATTGAACCCAGGACCTTCTAGCTATGAGTTGGCTGCACTACCAGCTCCGCCACCGTGCCCCAGATCAAGGTTCTTTTAAGAACCATTCACCAAAGGTTCTTTTAAGTTCCACTGCTGTGGCAGTACTGGGGCCTCATTTATGAAACAATGCGTACGATTCATACTAAAAGTGTACGTGCACTCAAAAGCCGAAAATGGTGTGTGCACAAAAAAATCCTGATTTACAAAACCGTGTGCACGCACACTTGCACGCAATGTTATCTTTATAAATCACATTCCACCTGGAAGGTTGCACAGGTGAATTCGCCTCATACCCCGCCCTCTACACGCCCACTTTCTACCATGAATGGTGAATGCAAAGTACTTCATGACTGTATTTGCATATAAATGAGCCTGCTGAGCATGCACAGCGCCACCTTCAGTCTGTTTCCTGCACTGCTGTGTGTCAGGATGAATGAGTCATGTGTCGAGCCACCGTGCCACTAAATTTGTCAGAACCATGTTTGAGGCATAAATGACATTTGTATTGTATTGAATGCAAATTTTTACGGTTCAAATAGACAAATTCATTTTCGCTCGGAGCCCTTATAGCAATGTGAGTGCAGTCAATAGCAACCGATTACATTTGGGAAACCTGCCATTGCTGCAAATGGCCTTTTAATGTCGGCCTGTTCACCCACAGTGTAGGGAAACCAGATGTATCGACTGGTCATTTTAATAAAGCCATCCAAAACGGCTGGCTTTATAGTGCTCAGTGATGGCTGTGATATCCCAGACCTAAAGACGGAATTTAGATATTATATCGTACCTCAAAGGGGCTTTAGGCAGAACATGTAACATTATTTATTGTTAATCAAACACATACCTGTCGGCTAATTCCCGCTGGAAATAGCCGGTTGCCAGAAAACCCAGAGTGGTCAGCACCTGTATGTGCACCGCGTCGGTCTGTCTAACACTGGACCAGTTCAGCACAAAGATCCAAGACTCTGCTCTAGGGAATCACAATCGGCTTATTAGCCAGTCATCATCATGGGCCAGGAAATCTTCCTGGTCGCTAAATACTCTCTCCATCCTGATCCAAGTACGTGATCCTCAAGCAGTGCCAGCGCATCCATTGTGCAGCATTACGCAATTTATATTCTTACTCAGCAATTGGACTTGTTGTTACACACCTTGTAAATAAATAATCAATCTGGTGCTATTCACCACTCCATACCATTTGAAGATGGAAGTATGATATATGAACGTAGTACCTACTGCAAATACCTGCGTAATGGCTCAGTTACGGAACACATAGATCTATAACACATAGATCTATAACGCTGCCAGCTTGGGTGTACATGGATCTATAAGTCTGATATGTGATAACATTAAAAGTATGACATGAATCTGGCTTCATTTCACCACCTCACCGTCTGCGTCACCAGTTCCCCATATCTTCAAAATGTTCGTGCGCTAGGATCAAAGTTTCTTCTGATCCTGTTGCCTACAGCTGTTGGCCTATTGTTGATATCTGCAAACCATATAATATCTGAATTTTTCCATGACACCATCCACTAAGGTTCTCTTAAGAAACAACAGTAAAAAGATTATTTTAAGAACCAACCACATTGAACTGAAATGCATATTTTCCTTTTCTTGCTGGTAATTTATGTTCCTCATTGTCTGGTTCAGAAATAATATAGTCCACACCATATATAGTTTAGCATTATTATTACCACTATTGATAATTCCAAATATTGATCTAGTGTTAATTGTAACTAAAGTTTATATGCAGTTAAGTCACATTTTCAACCCACTCTGCTTTATAAGTAAATATAGCTTTTAACATGATTACAAGATTATTACCACAGGTATGTAGCGGACATTTTGCCTTCATGCTTATATTGTCTCATTTATTCATTTACTCACTCTTCCACTTCTACTCAGGTGCTGTATTGACTAAACTAACTATATTTCTGTTACCATAAAAAAAGAAGCATTCAGTGTTGGAACAGGAACTATTTATTTAAACATTTTATCTATCTATTATTATCAATAATAGCAATAAGCGTAAGAATAAAAGGGAAACCGATCCTGGATACTACTATATTGCATGCCCATAATGATACACATTTACTGTTTAAATAATCCTAAAATTCCTTAAACTATTTCTTAAAGAACAATGGTATACAATTGTTGGTTGCCCCCACTCTAATTCTTCTTCTGTTTTCGTATAGCTCATGACCACAGCTGAGGTTTGGAAAGTATCCGTTTTCGATTCAGTGGCTCATCAGTTACAGTCTATGCTTGTACTCATTTCTCAAGGCATTAAACCAGCAAGCAGGTCTTAAGACTGCAGTCTGCAGTCCTGTAGTGTCCTGAAACAAAAGCTCAAACCCAGTCCCACAGCAAAGTGCTAATTTAAAACTTAATTACTGCCTACCCGGCCTCTCTCCTCCTCGTGAGCCAAAGCTTTTGACTGCAGTTGTTTGGAGTGCAGTTGCGAAAACAGAAAATGATTTAGTTGTAAAGAGACAATCATAATGTTGGTCTGTAGTTACTTGTGGTTAACCTCATCATTAATTAAAGCGCAGCGGAGCATCTATGATGACGAAATAAATAGCACCCTGCTCCATGAGATGCCTCTGTCTGCTTGGGATTAAAACAACACCATTTCATCAAATGTCATTTAGAATTCAGTTCAACATCATGTTTCAAGCTTTCTGTGATTTGCTAAATGGAGCTCAGGAAAACAGCTGTGCAGTTGATTCTTAGGGTCAACATTTTGAGGGTTGCAATATCTTGAGTATTGCAAAAATGGGCAGATGTACAAACCTGTGAAACACTAAGACAGTATGGTTACTGCTACATGATGGGGTCAAATCATCACCATCAATACTCCACGAAGGAGAAAGAAAAACACAAAGCATGATGTTGGTTGTTGAATGTGCTAGAACAAAGGCTTATTGAAAAAAGCTGAGCCTTCCAACTCACAGGGCAGGGCATGCAGTGCCAGACAACGCAGGAAGTCTTCTCATCATCCATGTCTGAGAAGGTTTGGGTGGTTGTTGAGACACTTCAGACTAGGGATCCGCTAATCCTGGTTTTCGCCGTGCTCTGCATGTCAGCCAATACCAATCTGATTTGATTATCTGAAAGGGAATGAAGCGATGTAACTTTACTTACACATTATCTTGCTAACTTTGCAAACCAAACTCCAAGATATTATTGCATAGATGTATGTATATATGTACATGTACTGTATGTATGTATGTATGTATGTATGTATGTATGTATGTATGTATGTATGTATGTATGTATGTATGTATGTATGTATGTATGTATGTATGTATGTATGTATGTATGTATGTATGTATGTATGTATGTATGTATGTATGTATGTATGTATACATACAGGGCCGCCGCAAGGTGTGCGAACCCCAAGGGCCTCGCGCTATGGGCGTTTTTTTTTTCCTTCTTTCCCTTATAAATATCAACAGTCACGTTCCATTACAGACCTAAATGTGTACTAGTCTGTGCATATCAATAAATATATGTGCAATGATGCGCGTGTCTGTTGTTCAATACAACTGATCAGACCAAGCGCAGACACAAGGTGCTCTGATCCAGACGGTGGAGTTGGAACAAACTGTCACACAAAGTCGAGAGAACGAGACAAATTCAGGAAATTTCCATCAGGGGATGAAAAAAGAAAAAAAACTAAAGAAAATGGAAGAGTTTAATGCCTCTCTGAAAGGCTTGTTTGATAAATTTGTTACAAAAATCACCGATCCGACCGGGTCTCAAGCAGCCGCGGGGCCCCACGTCGAGGCAAGAGATGATGATGAGGCAAGGTATGAGGGATGAGGGAAGGTATCCAGTATTTTGCTAATTGGAGAGATAAAATTGCGCATATAGACACCCGATCCGACCCGAAAAACCCAAAAATTTGAGTGAGCGTAGCGAGTGCGCGAGGGCCCCCCCCCGGCCATTTCATACAGGGCCTCGCAAATCCCCCAGACTGCTCTGTATATATATATTCAATTCAATTCAATTCAATTTTATTTATATAGCGTCTAATACAACAGATGTTATCTCTAGACGCTTTCCAGAGATCCAGAACATGAACATAAACATAAACATAAACATAAACCCCCGAGCAATTATTATATAAACAATGGCAGGTAAAAACTCCCATAGTGGGAGAAAAGCCTTAAGCCAAACAGTGGCAAGGAAAAACTCCCCTTTAGGAGGGAAGAAACCTTGAGCAGGACCAGGCTCATAAGGGGGGACCCTCCTGCCGAGGGCCAGACCGGGGGAGTCAGGAACGTCAGCAGCACACAGCAGGCAGGTGGAAGCAACAGAGGGATCACCTCTGGTCACCTCTTATGTAGTCTTATGTAGTCCTCTGATCTAATATATATATATATATATATATATATATATATATATTTATATATACTGTATATACAGTACAGACCAAAATTGGATCACCCTCCCCATTAGTTTGAAGGAGACGGTGTGTCCAAACCTTTGGTCTGTACTGTATGTATTTATCAGTGGGTGTATGTTGGTGTGTCTGAATGGGCATTTATTGTCTGGCTCTCTGGGAGTTTCCACCTTGGACTAGGCAGGTGCCGGCCTGATAGCGTCGGCCGTCGTGGCTGGCCTTTTGCCGGGTGTGAGGGTCTGGCCCCGGAGGGCATGATCATCTTGGACCTGCGGTCGGTCTGTGCCGGGTGGCTGATTCCTGGAGGGATCCTGGTCCATTGCTGTTCCCTGGCTGCCTTCTTCCACGGTCATGGGGGCTCCGCCCGGGGCTTCCCTCTGTGTCCTGCAGGGCGGGGGACAGGCTTGCTGGCAAGGGACTTCCTTCTTCCCTTATTCTGGTCCCCCGTGGGAGATGCTAGTTGCCTAGGTCTGGGCTCCAGTGCCTCTGATCTCCCGGGTGGGGTGGTTGTGCTCCCACTCCTCCACTCTTGGTGCAGTTCAGGTAAAGCTTTGTTTTCACCGTGCACACACACATATACACATATATACACACCTACTCACTCACTTTCAAGGTCAACCCACAGTTTTGGGGACAAATAACTAGTGGTCTTCAAGTCAATTTTAGAGACCTGGGATGGTTGCTGTTTTTGTCTGCCTGTTTCTGTTTTTTTATGTGTTCTCTCTCTTTCAGATTGCAAATATTTGTGTGCCTGGTGTGTGTCTTCTTGTCTTTCAGAGTTGCAGCAGACAGGCAGGGTTAAACACATTGTATTTGTCTATTATTGTGACTTAAATGAAGAGTAGATTAATTTATTTTTGGCAAATTAATGAAGAAAGCAAGTTATTTCCACAGGGTTCAAATAAATGTACCTTTTTTACTATTTTTTTTTTTACTCACACCAAGAGAGCTAAAATGAATAGATTGGCTTTGTGTAGCTACCTCATAATCTGATACATGATCAACTCATTTGGACAATATTTGGCTTAATATCTGATATCAAAACTGGATAAGGGCATTACTGTGCATCAGTTACTGTTATAATACCAGCAGTGACTGAGACATAGTTTGTCATGGGTGTGATTGTACAGACAAGGCACTGCAAAAACCCTTATATAGACAGATGTGAAACTTAATTGATAGTTCTAAATCCGTCCATATTTTAAACTGAAGAACACTTAACCTGCAGAGGAACTTTGTGACGATGGATGGAATACTGATGGACGGTGCATCACAATGTAAAGTCTCAATGATGATGACGTTCACAGATGGAAGAGATTTTCAACATCAAAGTAGTTTTGAAATATACATTATAAATTATTACAGACATTTTCCCCTCTTTGTTTGGCTTTTACAATCCAACATGGATGTAGCTTTTCCAAATCACAGTGGCATGAGAACCACATTTGTCTTCATCTGTAAAATTAATTTCCTGTTTATCAAAACTAGTAAAATACTTTTGATATATGTATTCTGACTGCAAAGCAGATTTGTGTGTGCTCAATTATCTGTCCCACAAAACAGTTGGCCCAGCTATTCGTTAAAACAACACAAGCTCATTCCTCCAGTTTAGCCGTTAATTTAAAACCTAAGTACTGTTTTACCACTTTGCAGAGGCTGCAGCTGTTTTGAGTGCGGCTTACGGGAGAGAAAGTGATTTAGAGGTGAAATGGGATAATGATGATGTACATTCTAGTAATTTCGGAGACAAAAAAACATCCTAATTTAAATCAGTCCAGACGATCTGTGATTAAAGCTTGGCAGATGAGGCCAACAGGCTAAGGGCAAATATAATTATAGGTGCTATTGCTGGCAGCATTTTGACACTGGTATCTGCTGTTCTGATGTTTACTGAGACCATCTGACTCACAACATTTTAGCTTGAGCTGTTGTTTTTTCTCCCAGTATTTTTATGTATTCAATTATTTTTTTTATTTTTTTCAGCAGCTTCATTGAGTCTCAGAGCAAAATGTGTTTCAAGGAAGATTTTCGAGCCGGAATCAGATCTTTTGTGTCTTTCATCGTGTTTAATAGCGGTGGCAGAAAGAATAAACCGCAAGTAAAGTTTTAAACTGTTGATTTTGATAATGTTTAAATACATGTAAAGATCAGGTCATCAATGACCAAAAATTCCAATTCTGCACTTTTTAACATGTTATAATGAGTAACGATGGTTACAGCAACTTGTTCACATGTGGGAAAAATGATTGACCAAAATAAAATCTGAACAAGCTAAAGTGATGAGTCCAAGAAGTTCACTCACTCACTCATCTTCTCCCGCTTTATCCGTTGCCGGGTCGCGGGGGCAGCAGCCTCAGCAGGGATGCCCAGACTTCCCTCACCCCAGACACTTCCTCCAGCTCTTCCGGGGGGAGTCCGAGGCGTTCCCAGGCCAGCCGAGAGACATAGTCTCTCCAGCGTGTCCTGGGTCTTCCCCGGGGTCTCCTCCCGGTGGGACATGCCTGGAACACCTCCCTAGGGAGGCGTCCAGGAGGCATTCGGTACAGATGCCCAAGCCACCTCAGCTGACTCCTCTCAATGTGGAGGAGTAGCGGCTCGACTCCGAGCTCCTCCCGGGTGACCGAACTCCTCACCCTATCTCTAAGGGAGCGTCCAGCCACCCTGCGGAGGAAACTCATCTCGGCCGCTTGTATCCGCGATCTTGTCCTTTCGGTCACTACCCAAAGTTCATGACCATAGGTGAGGGTAGGGGCGTAGATTGACAGGTAAATCGAGAGCTTCGCCTTTCGACTCAGCTCCCTCTTTACCACGACGGTCCAGTACATCGACCGCATTACTGCGGACGCTGCACCGATCCGCCTGTCAATCTCACGCTCCATTGTTCCCTCACTCGTGAACAAGATCCCGAGATACTTGAACTCCTCCACCTGAGGCAGGACTTCTCCACCCACCCGGAGAAGGCATGCCACCCTTTTCCGGTCGAGAACCATGGCCTCGGTCTTGGAGGTGCTGATTCTCATCCCTGCCGCGTCGCACTCAGCCGCAAACCGCCCCAGCACATGCTGGAGGTCCCGGTCTGATGAAGCCAACAGGACAACATCATCTGCAAAAAGCAGAGATGAAATCCTGAGGTTCCCAAACCGGATCCCCTCCGGCCCCTGGCTGCGCCTAGAAATCCTGTCCATAAAAATTATGAACAGGACCGGTGACAAAGGGCAGCCCTGCCGGAGTCCAACATGCACCGGGAACAAGTCTGACTTACTGCCGGCAATGCGAACCAGACTCCTGCTTCGATCATACAGAGACCGGACAGCCCTTAGTAGAGGGCCCCGGACTCCATACTCACTGAGCACCCCCCACAGAATGGCACGAGGGACACGGTCAAATGCCTTCTCCAGATCCACAAAACACATGTAGACTGGTTGGGCAAATTCCCATGAACCCTCGAGCACCCTGCGGAGGGTATAGAGCTGGTCCAGTGTTCCACGACCGGGACGAAAACCGCATTGTTCCTCCTGAATCCGAGGTTCGACTATCGGCCGTAATCTCCTCTCCAGTACCCTGGCGTAGACTTTCCCCGGGAGGCTGAGAAGTGTGATCCCCCTGTAGTTGGAACACACTCTCCGGTCCCCCTTTTTAAACAGAGGGACCACCACCCCGGTTTGCCACCCCAGCGGTACTGTCCCCTTCCTCCATGCAATGTCGCAGAGGCGTGTCAGCCAAGACAGCCCTACGACATCCAGAGACTTGAGGTACTCAGGGCGAATCTCATCCACCCCCGGTGCCCGGCCACCGAGGAGCTTACGAACCACCTCGGTGACCTCGGCTTGGGTGATGGATGAGCACGCCTCCGAGCCCCAACCCTCTGCTTCCTCAGTGGAAGGCATGTCAGTCGGGTTAAGGAGATCCTCAAAGTATTCCTTCCACCGTCCGACAATGTCCCCAGTCTATTAGTCCCGAGGTCAACAGCTCCCCACCAGCACCATAAATGGTGCCGGCAGAGTACTGCTTCCCCCTTCTGAGGCGCCGAACGGTCCTCCAGAATTTCCTCGAGGCCGACCGAAAGTCCTCCTCCATGGCCTCCCCGAACTCCTCCCAGACCCGAGTTTTTGCCTCCAAGACTGCCCGAGCCGCGGCCCGCTTGGCCTGCCGGTACCTATCTACTGCGTCAGGAGTCCCACCGGCCAACATAGCCCGGTAGGACTCCTTCTTCAGTCTGACGGCATCCTGTACTTCCGGTGTCCACCACCGGGTTCTAGGATTGCCGCCACGACAGGCACCGGAGACCTTGCGTCCACAGCTTCGAGCCGCCGCGTTGACAATGGAGGCAGAGAACATGGTCCACTCGGACTCGATGTCCCCCGCCTCCCCCGGGATCCGAGAGAAGCTCTCCCGGAGGTGGGAGTTGAAGATGTCCCTGACAGAGGGCTCAGCCAGACGTTCCCAACAGACCCTCACAATCCGTTTGGGTTTGCCCGGTCTGTCCAACCTCCTCCTCCGCCAGCGCATCCAACTCACCACCAGGTGGTGATCAGTTGACAGCTCAGCCCCTCTCTTCACCCGAGTGTCCAAGACATGCGGCCGAAGGTCAGATGAAACGACAACAAAGTCGATCATTGACCTCCGGCCTAGGGTGTCCTGGTGCCACGTGCACTGATGGACACCCTTATGCTTGAACATGGTGTTCGTGATGGACAAACTGCGACTCGCACAGAAGTCCAACAACAAAACACCACTCGGGTTCAGATCGGGGAGGCCGTTCCTCCCAATCACGCCTCTCCAGGTATCACTGTCATTGCCCACGTGAGCGTTGAAGTCCCCCAGTAGAACAATGGAGTCCCCAGTTGGAGCACTATCAAGTACTCCTCCCAGGGACTCCAAGAAGGCCGGGTACTCCCCACTGCTGTTCGGCCCGTAGGCACAAACAACAGTGAGAGACCTATCCCCGACCCGAAGGCGCAGGGAAGCGACCCTCTCGTTCACCGGGGTGAACTCCAACACATGGCGGCTGAGCTGGGGGGCTATAACCAAGCCCACACCAGCCCGCCGCCTCTCACCCTGGGCAACTCCAGAGTAGTGGAGGGTCCAGCCCCCTTCAAGGAGCTGGGTTCCAGAGCCCAAGCTATGTGTGGAGGTGAGCCCGACTATCTCTAGCCGGTATCTCTCAACCTCACGCACAAGCTCCGGCTCCTTCCCCCCCAGCGAGGTGACATTCCATGTCCCCACTGTGAGGGTTGATGTCCAGGGATTGGGTCGTCGAGGCACCCCGCCACGACTGCTACCCAGCCCACAATGCACCGGCCTGCCATGGTCCTTCCTGCGGGTGGTGGGCCTACTGGAAGGCGGACCCGCGTCGCCGTTTCGGGCTGAGCCCGGCCGGGTCCCACGGGCAAAGACCCGGCCACCAGGCGCTCGCCTACGAGCCCCAACCCCAGGCCTGGCTCCAGGGCGGGGCCCCGGTGACGCCGATCCGGGCGACGTAACGGTCCTTGATTTGCTTGTCATCATGAAAGGCTTGTGAACCGCTCTTAGTCTGGCCCGTCACCCAGGACCTGTTTGCCATGGGAGTCCCTACCAGGGGCGAAAGTGCCCCCGACAACATAGCTCCTAGGATCACTCGGGCACACAAACCCCTCCACCACAGTAAGGTGGCGGTTCAAGGAGGGGGAGTCCAAGAAGTTGTTAGAGAAAACAACACCAACCGCCACTGGGTTGGTGTGCAGTTTCCTATTGAAATTATAACTACTGAGGTTAATGAAAAACATTAATTAAATGAAGTTGGTAATATCACTTATCACACCAGTAAACAGGAAAAATCATTCACACAAATCCATAACATGTCAAGCCACCATCGGTGCTAACATAATTCAATTCAATTCAATTTTATTTATATAGCGTCTAATACAACAGATGTTGTCTCTAGACGCTTTCCAGAGATCCAGAACATGAACATAAACATAAACATAAACATAAACATAAACATAAACATAAACCCCCGAGCAATTATTATATAAACAATGGCAGGTAAAAACTCCCTTAGTGGGAGAAAAGCCTTAAGCCAAACAGTGGCAAGGAAAAACTCCCCTTTAGGAGGGAAGAAACCTTGAGCAGGACCAGGCTCATAAGGGGGGACCCTCCTGCCGAAGGCCAGACTGGGGGAGTCAGGGACGTCGAGAGCACACAGCAGGCAGGTGGAAGCAGCAGCGGGATGACCAGAGGTGGGGGGGGGGGGGCGTCAGCAGCACACAACAGTCATGTGGAAGCAGCAGCGGGATGACCAGAGGTGGGGGGGGGGGGGGCGTCAGCAGCACACAACAGTCATGTGGAAGCAGCAGCGGGATGACCAGAGGGGGGGGGGGGCGTCAGCAGCACACAACAGTCATGTGGAAGGAGTAGCGGGATGACCAGAGGGGGGGGGGGGGGCCGGGAACACAGGCCAGAACGCAGCTCCTGAGGCTCCGGCCTGCAAAAATACACAAAAGAGAAAAAAGGGGGGCCGGCACAAGAAACTACAGGAACGATGGACAAAAATGATAGCTATGAGATATTTATAATAAATAAAAATGGTAATGGAGAAGAGAGGCAGGGAAAAGGAGAGGAGAAGAAGGGTGAGAGGCACCGCCCAGCTGATCATGTCGGTGCCCCCCTGCAGCATAAGCCTATAGCAGCATATCTACCGCGAAGCTATATTTGAGACTTACTATTATAGTTTTGTTCTATAGCTGCGACTATGACTACTGACTCTAACACACTAAAGTTTACACTACCTAGAGATTTACCAACACCAGCTAGAGGTTTACTAAACACTAACTATAGGCTTTACTAAACAGAAAGGTTTTAATTTTAGTTTTAAAGGTGGAGGTGGTGTCAGCCTCCTTAACCCAGATTGGAAGTTGGTTCCAAAGTAATGGTGCCTGATAGCAGAACGCCCGCCCTCCAAATCTACATTTAGATACTCTAGGAACTACGAGTAAACCTGCACCCTGGGAGCGGAGAGCTCGGCCAGGAACATAAGGCACTATCAAATCTTGTAAATACTGCGGAGCTAAGCCGTTTTGGGCTTTATATGCAAGTAATAAAATTTTAAATTGAATTCTGAATTTTACAGGTAGCCAATGGAGCGACGCTAACACTGGAGAGACGTGGTCTCTCCTGCTAATTCCTGTCAGTACTCGTGCTGCTGCATTTTGGATCAGCTGGAGCCTATTCAGCAAATTACTTGGACATCCTGCTAACAACACATTACAGTAATCCAGTCTAGAAGATACAAACGCATGAACTAGTTTTTCTGCATCACTCTGCGAGAGGATTTTCCTAATTTTTGCAATATTACGGAGATGGAAAAACGCTATTTTACAAACCTGATTAACATATGGTTTAAACGACAAATCCTGATCGAAAAACATACAGTACACTTCCGGTGCGGCAACTGGTACGGCGCTCTTATTTTGAAAGTACGTCCGGTAACTAACAAGTTCCAGCTTAAAACGCCGGCTGGTTAGACTGAAAATAATTTAAATACCTCCGAAAAGACTTAATTCAACAGTTCCTACAACTGACAGTGACGGTTTTGTTTGCCTGGACCTTTTACCTTCACTTATACTGCTCATAAAACTTCACACAATACTTTGAGCACCTCTGTGTTAAAAAGACAATTAACAATATTGTTGAGGAGTTGTGATATCCAAACCGTTGCTTACAAACAACATTCAACTTTTTTTTCTCCATTGTCTATTTTTATGAAATTCTGCCACGGTTACATGATGTTTTTTAATTCGGAATTAATTATTCTGAAGTAAATAATTCCAAATTAAACTATTTTCCTTCGAGTTTACATGGAAATAGTAATTCTGAATTAAGGTTTACATGGAAAACACGTTTGATCGGCTTTATCCAATTCCTCTCCAGGTCTGGGGGTTGGGAAGGTTCTGATTGGATAGGGGGGCGGACCGGAAGTTACGTCTACCGGAAGAAAAACAAACTTAGCCGCTACAACTTTGAAAAGCTCACAATGTTTGTTTCCTGCCATCTGTTTTTTTTTTTATTATTTCCAGGTCCTCCAAGTTATTTATTAAATAAATGGTCTCTACTCTTGACCACCGTTTACTGCGTGCTGCCATCTTGAAACTTTGTTTGGAAAACCAGCCCAGCGTGGAATATAAGCATCATGGAGACAGACGGGCGAGGGAACGAGCAGAAAGAAAAACCGGAATTAATTTAAAGAGGAATGAGTGTAAACATGATCGCGGAATTATTCTATTCGGATTTAAAATCGGAATAAACCATCCTCTTACTTCGGAATTAACTTTATTTCGGAATGGCCATTTTCATTCGGAATTAGGTGTTTACATGGTCATTTTTACTCATTTTAAATCGGATTTAATTTTAATTCTGAATTAAAGAGGAATTAAAATTCCCATGTATACGCACTGTCTGTTAAAAAAAACACCAGACCATGACTGTTGTCACAGAGGAGAGGGGCTTCTGGGTCCTGTCTTGATGCAGCAAAGCATTTTGGGATTTGAAGTCCTGCAGCTCTGGCAACAGCTCTAATTGGCTAATACAGACGGTGGGCTGTGAGTCAGTGGTTCTTTTATTGGATGAGGCGACAGTCACTCACACACGAGTAAAAGGTTTTTGAGACAGTGGTCTCACGTGATTTGATTTCGGGGCGAGACTTTGTTTCAGAGACGCTACCAGAGTCCTGCTCAATCCTTGAGATTTCTAACAAATAGGCTATATTTGTTAAAACTCAAGGATGTATCCTAAAAATGTGAAAATATTTCCAGAGGGTACAGGCATGATGCACCACAATTCAGCATTATTTAAACTCTCTTGCCTAAAAATATACTTTCATAAAAAAAAATATTATCTACCCACTTACATAGAATTGAAATATTTGTTAAAAATCAAGCATGTTTCATAAAAATGTGAAAATATTTCCACAGGATATAGGGATTATGCCCCACAATTCAGCATTATTTAAACTCTCTTGCCTAAAAATATACTTTCATAAAGAAATATTGTTTATCCCCCCACTTACATAGAATTGAAATATTTGTTAAATTCAAGCATGTTTCATAAAAATGTGAAAATATTTCCACAGGATATAGGCATTATGCCCCACAATTCGGCTTTATTTAAACTCTCTTGCCTACAAATATACTTACATAAAAATATTTTTAACTCTACAGTTACAAAGAAGCCAATAAATCCCACATAAAAGACCAGAATTAAAAGCATAAAAGCACAGAAACAATAAAAACATCTATAAAAGACCAGGGAAAGCCTTCCTGAACAAAATAGTTTTAAGCCCTGTGGCAGGGTGGAGGAGCTGCAGGCACTCAGGCTGACGGGACACAGGTGTGGCCCGTCAACCTCTCCACCCTGCCAGCCTTATAAGGGAGAGACAGAGAAGCTGCAGAGTCGGAGGAGCTGCTGCTGAGAAGCTGCTGCGGCTGGTCGTGGTGCTTGTGCACGTGTGTCCTGGGTGTGAGGTTCCGGTGGATTAAATAAAGGGTTCTGCACGAAAACTCCGTGTCCTCTCTATCCTGTCTGTCGGCCCCCGTAGCACTAGCCTTGCTACAAGCCCCTTTTTAAAAGTGTCCACAGACAATGCTGTTCAGGGAGGGAGTTCCAGATGTGGGGGGCAGCGGAGCAGAAGGCTCGGTCTCCCATGGAGCGGAGTCGTGTGCGGGGCTGATAGACGTGTCATGGTTTCTAGGCTTGGGATATGTTTTTACATGATCCATAGTTTTTATTTTTTACATTATCATTCACTCACCTGTCATTCCAGATCTATATATATATCTATATATATATATCTATATATCTATATACCGGCCCACTTCCACATGCCCTCTGCCAGATTGTCTAGTGTTCATGCCTAGCTTTCCAGCGTTCCTTAGTCCGTCTGTTTCTGCCTGCCGGCTACTTTGCCTGATTCACAGTTTTGGGATTTTTGCCTTCCCCTTTGCCTGCCCCTCTGCCTGATCTGCCTGTCTGCCCGGTTTTTGACTCTTGCCTACGTTCGACCTGATTAAAGCCTTTTGAACTCTGATACTCTGTTTGGTGTTGTGCTTTTGGGTTCTCTGCCTTTTTCAGCCGTGACAAGAGGAGGTTTGGTGTTTTGTGACCGGAGGTTACAGGTGGATGACTAAGGGGTCAGGAGGTCTTTGAGGTATTGAGGGGCAGTGCTGCAGAGGTGGGGGATGAGGGCAATCTTGTATTGGATTCTTGAGGTTATGGGAAGCCAGTGTAGGTTCTGAAGAATAGGTAGTCGAGCCTGGAGGAGATTAGGGTGTGGGCGAGTTTTTCTGCATCGGAGAAAGTGAGGAAGGGGCGGAGTTTGGATATGTTCTTTATATGGAAAAAGCAAGTTTTGTACAGATGTTTGATGTGGTTTACAAAGGTGAGTTGTGGGTCCAGCTTGAGGTTGGTAACAGAGGTAAAGAGGGGGATGTCTGGACCGGAGAAGGAGATGGTGGTTATGGGTGATGACCCATAACCACCAATTGGCATGGCTTCGGTTTTGGAACTGTTGAGTTGAAGGAAGTTGTGACTCATCCATGCCCTAATCTCCTCCAGGCAGTTGGAGAGGGCTTGAGTGGGTGATGATGAGAGGACTGGGGTGGAACGTAGGTTGGGGTCAGTCCGGAGGTACAGCTGAGTGTCATCGGCATAGCAATGAAAAGAGATGCCGTGTCGGCTGATGACACAATCGAGGGGCAGCATGTACAGAATAAAAAGGGGAGATCCTAGGACAGATCCTTGGGGGACACCACACGTAACAGGGGCTGTTTGGGACTTGGAAGATCCCAAGCTGACGTACTCTGTCCTGTCAGCAAGGTAGGAGGTGAACCAGTCCTTTGTGGAGTGATGGAGACTGTTGTGCCACAGGGGGCGTGCTGTTCAGTTATCAAAGAGTTATTAATGACTGTCGGAAGACAGTCCTTAATAATTAATAAAAATAGATTTATCAAATTGAATTATCAAAATTACTTAATCAAAACGGGGCACCACCTGATGTAATCAGGAAAATGATAACTTAACAGCAGAATCAAGTCTCAAGATAAATTATTCTACAGAATAATAATGAAGGATGAAAAGTTCGAGCACAGGCCCCGGCAACCAACATTAGCAGCAAACGCGTGAAATAAACAAGGACAACTTATTTCAATCAGAAAGGGCGTGTGTGTGTGTGTGTCAGAGCCACGTCACGTCACGTGGGCACGCAGCCAAGAGGGCGGACCACGTCTCGTTACGTGCCCGAATGGAAGGTGGCGGACAGCGCTACTTAGACCACGAGTAAAATGGCGAACAGCGCCACGTGCGTCTAACGAGTTGTCCCCCCCCCGTGTGGGTTAGAGAGGAGGAAAAGAGGAGCGGATCACAGTAAAAATACACTCTGACGACCGCCGGTTCGTCTGCGGGACCCTCGGTGCGTCACATAAAATACACAGCTGAAGATGGTCACGTCCACGGCTGTGGAAATAAAATAGGTGTGATCGCTCATGGCCGGTATCTTTATCGTCCTACGGTTTTCCACTCGGGAGTCGGGTCGGGGTTGGAATCACCCGCCCTGCTCTGAGCTTTAACAGGAAGAACTGTGGCTCGAGTCTCTTCGGCGGTGAAGGATCACGTTACAAACGAAGCAGCACAGTCGACGCGTCACAGTAATATGTGAAACACCCAACAATAAAATGAAAACAACGTGAAATGCTTTAAACTAATTCTGCCCAGACACCAAAGCCTCTTACTTTTGGATTGGAGTTAGGGGATAGGCAGCGTCTTGGGGGGGGGACGTTAAAGCTCTCAGGCAAGTCTCGGTTCCGAGGCGCTGGCTGCGCTCCTAGACAGATCGAGGCGGCTCCTTTTTTGCTCCGTCCGACTCTGGGGAAAAAAAGAACACAGGCAGCGTTTGCAGGACCAGGGCGATCTCCCGTTTACCAGTGCTGGCCAACTCTCACGACTTCTCTTTGCATCCGGGGCCCGGCCCATGAGTCGGGATGCTGACGGGGAATCCGTTACCGCTGATGAGGGTGCAGGACAGGTACGAGCCAGCTGGCCGGGGCGCTCCGGGGCTGATCTGCGGCACTGATTGAAGGAAAAAGAGTCACGACCGTCCCGCGTGCAGGGACGGGATCAGAGCGGACCAGAGTCGGGACAGAGGACCACTCAAAGGGGGGTCGTTGAACGGGAAGCGTGGATTTCGGGAAGCCGCCTGCATTTATCTGCTTTCTGACGTCACACAGCCCCTGCAGGCTGCTCTACTGTAAAATAAAGTAGGCGCCTCCTCTTCTGCACGTCTTTTCCTGACTCCGCCCCCTCAGAAGACTACAGGGCTTTCAAATTTTTTAAGTTCCTTTGTTCTTCAAGCCATGTGCTTCAGGTCGTAAAACTTTAGTTCTGGTCTCAGTTGAAGGCCAAAAACCTGGCATTCAACCGGTCAGAGCCTGACTGTTCCCCATCACACATTTCATATAAATTCATAATCACACCATGAGTCCATAATCACACCATAAGTTCATAATCACATATGGGCGGTGGCCCAACAGAGACCAATGTCAGTGTGTGGATATGGTGGTCAACAGTATCAAAAGCTGCTGAAAGGTCGAGGAGGATGACCAGGGAGGGGGATCCAGAGTCGACGGAGATGAGAAGGTCATTGGTTACCCTCAATAATGCCGTCTCTGTACTATGGGCAGTGCGGAAATCAGATTGAAAAATGTCAAATAGTGAATGGTGTTGAAGATGTTCCTGTAGCTGTGTGGCAACAGCTTTTTCAAGCACCTTGGACAGAAATGGAAGATGGGAAATGGGCTGGTAGTTGGAGAGACATTCTGGGTCGAGGCTAGGTTTTTTCAAAAGAGGCTTGATAATGGCAGTCTTGGAATTAAGGAGATGATATATGGTGGAAAAAAGCTATTTTGAATTTCCTGGACTGCTATTGATGATGTTCGAATAATAGGTAGACCGGGCTTCTTTAAGGGCTGCTGCGTGGGGTTTCTGATGGTCTTTCTAGGCTAGCTTGTGACTATTTGAATAGAAACGATCTGTTTGAAGTCTTTCAGTCAGGGTTCAGAATGCATCATAGCACAGAGACAGCACTGGTTCGAGTCAAGAATGACCTTCTTATGGCCTCAGATAAGGGATTAGTGTCCATACTGGTTTACTGGACCTCAGATAAGGGATTAGTGTCCATACTGGTTCTACTGGACCTCAGATAAGGGATTAGTGTCCATACTGGTTCTACTGGACCTCAGATAAGGGATTAGTGTCCATACTGGTTCTACTGGACCTCAGTGCTGCTTTTGACACTGTAGATCGGCATCTTACTGCACAGGTTAGAGCATGTTGTTGGGATTAAAGGGACAGCTCTACGTTGGTTTAAATCATATCTATCTGACAGGTTCCAGTTTGTTCATGTACATGAGGTTTCTTCAGAACAGTCAAGGGTCTGTTATGGTGTTCCGCAGGGTTCTGTGCTAGGGCCAATCTTGTTCAGTTTATACATGCAGCTGTTGGGAAGTATAATCCAGAATCACGGCATACACTTTCATTGCTATGCTGATGATACGCAGCTCTATTTGTCTATGAAGCCGGATGAAACAGAACCGTTAGTTAAACTTCAGGCATGTCTTAGGGACATCAAGGACTGGATGTCCAGAAATGTCTTGCTTCTAAATTCAGATAAAACAGAGGCTATCATTCTTGGTCCAGAGCATCTTAGGAAGGGATTAGATGGTGTTGCGATGGCTTCCAGTGCAACTGTGAGAAACCTTGGTCTTGTTTTCGATCAGGACTTGTCGTTTAAACCATATGTTAATCAGGTTTGTAAAATAGCATTTTTCCATCTCCGTAATATTGCAAAGATTAGGAAAATCCTCTCGCAGAGTGATGCAGAAAAAAAAGTTCATGCGTTTGTATCTTCTAGACTAGACTGTAATGTGTTATTAGCAGGATGTCCAAGTAATTTGCTGAATAGGCTCCAGCTGATCCAAAATGCAGCAGCACGAGTACTGACAGGAATTAGCAGGAGAGACCACGTCTCTCCAGTGTTAGCGTCGCTCCATTGGCTACCCGTAAAATTCAAAATCCAATTTAAAATTGTATTACTTGCATATAAAGGCCAAAACGGCACCATTACTATGGAACCAACTTCCAATCTGGGTTAAGGAGGCTAACACAACCTCCACCTTTAAAACCAAACTGAAAACCTTTCTGTTTAGTAAAGCCTATAGTTAGTGTTTAGTAAACCTCTCACTGGTGTTGGTAAATCTCTAGGTAGTGTAAACTCTAGTGTGTTAGTCAGTATTCATAGTTGTAGCTATAGAACAAGACTATAATAGTTAGTCTCAAATATAGCTTCGCGGTAGATATGCTGCTATAGGCTTATGCTGCAGGGGGGACCGACATGATCCACTGGGCGGTGCCTCTCACCCTTCTTCTCCTCTCCTCTTCCCTTCCTCTCTTCTCCATTTCCATTTTTTAAAGTATCTCATAGCCATCATTTTTGTCCATCATTCCTGTAGTTTCTTGTGCTGGCCCCCTTTTTTATCTTTTGTGCATGTTTGCAGGCCGGAGCCTCGGAAGCTGCATGCTGGCCTGCGGTCCAAATGAATTGAATTGAATAGAAGTTGTCTCTAGGCGCTTTCCAGAAACCCAGAACATGACTCCCGAGCAATTATTACATAAACAATGTTAGGGTTTCTCTCTGACCCACGGTGCACGACACCAGACAGAGTTCAAGGTCAGCCAATAACACGGGGTACTTTATTGTATAAAACTAAGGGAGCGGAAAAATCCGATAACAAAAACTGCCTCCTTAAATGGCAGGGAACAAACTACGTAAAACTTCTCAACAGATAATCCACAAAAAAGAAAACAACGCAAAAATTCTCAACAAGTAATCCACAATAATCATCCAAAAACCCAAGGGAAGTAGCAACCATAATCTATAGAGATAACAAGATGAACTCGCGACGAGCTGCTGGCAGTCCCGCTATTTAACTCCTCGTAACAAATGAACTGTTGCAGCTGCAGTGTTCAGAGTTTTCAGAGCGTGACTCCGCTGTCCGCCGGAGCGTGCCTGGCTCGTCCTCGTCGCCGAGCGCGCAGCTCTCTGGCCACACACTGTGCTGTTCGCCCGGTCTCAGCGCGATCGGACAGCGGATGAAGCCCGACGGGCTGAACAGGAGTCCAATTGAAGTCCAATTGAATGTTACTTACATTTACCCAAAATACATCATAAGGCTTCAAGATGGTATGATATGTGTCCCCGGACAAATAATAATGGCTGTAGTAATCTCAAGAAGATATGGGAGAAGGATCTGTCTTGTACACTGGATGAAAAAACATGGGGGGGGGGGATTCTTTCCAACACTGAAGAATACATAAGAGAAGCTAGAGGCAAATGTATGCAGTATAAAATAATTCATAGATATTATTTTACACCATCAAGACTTAACAGAATGGGCCTAATTAATAATGATCTACTGGAAGTGTGGGGTAGAAAGGGGTACTTTTATGCATACATTATGGGAATGTTCTAAGATCCTCTCCTTATGGGAAAAAGTTATAGATTGTATGAGCAAATCATTAAATTGTGAACTTCCCAGATCGCCAAGACTATGTCTCCTTGGAGACAGAACTGTGGTACCTCTGTTGAACAAATATTGTTTTAGAATATTAAAAACTGGCCTAATAACACGTGCACGGACTATTCTGACGTGTTGGAAGGAACCACAAGCTCCCACACTGAGTATGTGGAAAACACAGATGATGGAGACAGTGGCGTGTGAGAAGATGCTGGGAAGATTAAACTGTGAAAATGATATGGTAAAAGAAAAATTGAATACTTTTGGTAGACAGATGTGTTAATTTGCCTGCCTTTGTCGATTTACTTACCTGCCTGTCTTAATTTTAGTTAATTTATTTTCAGATTTCTCTGATTTATTTTATTCATTTATTTATTTATTTTTTTTTTACTATTATTGCTATTTTTGACCTCCATGTTGTCTGTTGTATTTGATGTTCGTTTTGTATGTTGCAATAATGAAAAAATAATAAAAACAAAGAAAAACAAACAAACAAACAAAAAAAAAGTGTTGTAACTTAAAATGATCAGCAATTAGCTTACCTTGCTACGTCTGCTATGACGCCTTAAAGGAGCATGAGGCTCCTTTTAAGAAATGAGACTCTCCGCCGCCGCGGGATCCCTGGCTGCTTCTTTCCGCGCCGTGGGGGCCCCGCCCGCGGGCCCCCTCGGCCGCCGCCGGGTGGGGGGGGGGCCTCGCAGGCGGTGGGTTGCCTCCCTCCTACTTCTCCCCTCTGTGGGGTTTGCCGGTGGCCTGAGTTCCGGGCTCTTCCTTGTCGGCCTCTGGTCTCGCGGGTGGCGGGGTTGCTCCCCCCCCTCCCCCACTATAGATACACTTCAGGTGGAGCTTTGTTTGGTTTATTACACACACACACACACACACACACACACACACACACACACACACACACACACACACACACACACACACACACATATAGTCATTTAGTCACATGCACACACACACACACGCATGATCATATACATACACACATACACACATAGACATACACACTGGCTTGTTCACCTGCATGCTGGCTCTCTAGTTTTTGGGTTTAGGTAGCGGTAGCAATAGCTTAGCTCAGACTGCGATCAGATCTCAAGATTTAGGTCGATTGCTGTTATTGTTTTGGTTGGCTCCGTGCCGGTTTCGTGCTTTGTTTGTGGTTTTTTGTTGCAGATTTCCAGTGCTTGACGTGTGTCTCCGTGTGTTCCTGCTTCCTGGATTGGCAGTGGATGTCGTCACCCCCCCCCCCCCCCACCCCCTCCCCCCCCCCCCAAAAAAAAACAAAAAAAACACTGGGTTTGTATGTGTATATTTATGTATGTGTACGCATATGTGTGCGTATATATATGTATATATTACATATAGTAAGAATGCACATATATACACTTTTGGTTTCTACCGTCATGGTATCAATCAATAATATGTGTGCAGACAAGGTAAAAAAAAAAAAAAAAAGAAATGAGACTCTCTAGCGCCACCCTTCGCCACGACGGCCGTTGGGGGTACTGCAGCCAACAGCGAAGCCGGCACGGGAGAACGGGGAGAACGTGCATGCAGCGTCATGTGACGTCACATCCGCAGCCCAGCGCGGGAAATTCCGGCCCGGAATTGCAGCACATTTTGCAGCACACAGCCTGTTCAAGGCAACGGACAGATATACTAGAGGGCTCACTCTTTTTGGTTTGGAACGCTTCATCTGACATTATTACTAGAAAAATTAAAACGTATACAATTTTTTTTCATAAATCCAGCCTCAAGCTCCTTTAATTTTATACGGTTATCTTCCTCCTGGTAGGACTGTATGGCTTCCAGCACTCTCCTGTGCTTCTCGAAGGTGTTTTGCCTCCTCGCTCGAAGCCTTATCTCCCAGCGTTGTTTTATATTTATATCTAATAAATGCCACAGAACAAGCAGCAGATTTATCAACCCAGCCACTTTCTCCATATTCGGTGCCTTTACTTCTTCATTTGTGTCGCACAATCGAGTATGTCAATCGAGTAGGCTTTGCTCCAACCCCGCCTACTTCTGATCTGGGTATTGAAAAGAAACGAGGGCAAGGCGAGTCGAGTCGAGTCGAGACGAGTAGGTAGGCTACTAGTGTAAAAGCGCCATTAGAGTGTTTGCAAACAGCAAGCCATGGATCAACCCTGAGATTAAAGACCTGCTCAAGGACAAAAGGAGAACCTTTAAGTCAGGGAACAGGGACCTGATGAAGACTGTTTTTCAACCGGTTTGAACAACCAGCCACCCCTCCACCCACCCACCCAGCCCTGCTGCAACTTCCCCCGACTGGAGCCCCTGCTGCTCAAGGACTCGCACCTCAACCCCCTCCCTGCTACTCCCCCTCCACAACCCCTCTGCCCACTCTCTATTCCACCACCACCTCTCCTGCCCCCACTGCCCCTTCACAACCCCCCCCAGACCACTCCCTATTCCAAAAAATCCACCCAGCTCACTCACCTCCTTCCTCATGCAGAGGTCCCTGTCCCACCTGGAGCGGGCTGGAAGCACTGTGAGGATCATGTTCTATGATTTATCCAGTGCCTTCAACACCACCCAGCCAGAACTTCTAAGGGACAAGCTGGACCATGCTGGAGTCTGCCAACCGCTGACATCATGGGTCCTGGATTCCTTCACCAACAGACCACAGTTTGTGAGGACAAGAGGCTGTGTGTCTGACACAGTGGTCTGTAGCACAGGAGTGCCGCAGGGGGCCGTCCTGGCCCCCCTCTTCTTCACCATCTACACGGCCGACTTCACCCACCACACAACAAACTGGCACCTAAAGAAGTTATCGGAAGACTCCACCATCGTCGGTCTCATCAACAACAGACACAAGAGGGAGTACCGAGAACTGAACAACATATTTATGGACTGGTGCCAGCGGAGCCGCCTCCAGATTAATGCTGGGAAAACAAAAGAGCTGGTAGTGGACTTCTGCCGGCAGAAAGTCCCCCGCTCTCCGGTGAATCTGGGGAATGGATGTAGAGATAGTGGAATCTTACAAGTACCTGGGTGTTCACCTCAACAAAAAACTGGACTGGACCATAAACACTCAGGCACTTTATCAGAAAGGCCAAAGCAGCACCTGCTGCGCAGACTGAGGACCTTCGGAGTGAGGGACGGCCTCCTGAGGACCTTTGGAGTGAGGGACGGCCTCCTGAGGACCTTTTATGACTCTGTGGTGGCGTCGGCCATCTTTAATGGTGTGGTCTGCTGGAGCAGCAGCATCACTGCAGCAGAGAGGAAGAGAATGGACAAGGTGGTGAGGAAAGCCGGCTCTATCCTGGGCTGCAGTCTGGACCGTGTGGAGGTGGTGGGGGAGAGGAGGATGGTGGCTAACTGTCCTCCATCATGGACAATGTCTCCCACCCCCTTCATGAGACTGTCAGAGCCCTGGAGAGCTCCATCAGTTACCGGCTCCGTCACCCGCGATGCGTCACTGAGAGGCATCGCAGGTCCTTCCTCCCCGCTGCCATCAGACTCTACAACCTGCTCTCAGTAGCAAACGGACAATAATAACAAGATGTGCAATATCTCCCTACCTCATACACATTCTACCTGCTTTTTTTCTGCACTGTTTTTTTTTTCTTCTCGTACTGCACTACTTTTATTTTTATTCCACTGTATATACTGTTTATATTTTGTAATTATATATTTCTTACTTTTTTTTTCCTTCTATCGTTGCATGCGTGTGTTGTGTGTACGGACTATCTAATCTAATCTATTCTAATCTAATCTAATCTAATCTAATTATTGAAAGACAATTATTAATAACTCTTTAATAACTGAACCAGCAACCTCTTTGTGGCACAACATTTCCTTCTACAAGTTGCGTGTACTTCATTTCACTGGAGTTTATTTAAAAAAGCATACATACATACATTGATTTTCAAAGATTTGACACTTCTACAGACATTCGATACATTAATGTTGCCATGTATTTTTTAGTTTTCTAGAATTATCATCAAACTTGTCTGATGTTGCTCAGAAATGCAAAGAAAGTAGGTTTTTTCTCATTTCATTCATGCAAACTTTTAAACCTTTTGCAACTTCTTCCTGCAAAAACACAAATGTATCAAATGAACAACTATCAGGAACAATGCCTGCTTTCAGATGTACTGATGATTCCGTATCTTAAGTGACTAAAACGTTAATTATCATGGATTTGTTTGGTCATTTGGCCTAAATCAATGTTGTGCACTATGATTTACTTTGCTGTCAAAGTCATGCCCTCTTCTGTCTCTTGATAATATCCAGAAAATACACTGATCAGTGACCACACACTAGTCTCCACCCCTCTGAAGTGTTGCCCTCTATAAAGCATTTAAGAACAATCAGATCTAATTCAATTCAATTCATTCATTCATTCAAATAGCATCTATTACAACAGAAGTTGTCCCTAGGTGCTTTCCAGAGATCCAGAACATGACCCCGAGCAATTATTACATAAACAATGGCAGGTAAATATAGAGCTAGAACAGTCTCAACAGTGACAAATGCACATGCCGATTCACAAATGCACAGGACAAAATTAAAAAATACACAGGATGATTTGAAAATGCACTGAACAATTCACATGTGCGTAGGACAAGATACACAAATGTATTTCTGATGCGCACACAAATATAACCTGATTTAGAAACGGTTTGTGATCTATGGGCTGCGCTGCATTTGTGTGTGACTTTTGAGACTCCCCTGACCTGCCTCAATCCAAATGCGTTTTTTTTAAACATGGAAGGATCTACATCCAATCAGATTAAAGGGGCGGATATACATGCTGTTTGAGCCTGTGTTCGCGTCTGTTCACTTAGAAAACTGATTCAATATTTCGTAGTAGTTTAATAAACCAGCTGGTGGAATAAAGATAAATAAACAAGACAGCAACACGGGATGGAGAGGAGATCACTGCTCTGCTTTTCTTGTGATCTCGGTAAAGAAAACAGCGCCATCAGAGATGGTTTGTCAGGCCGTTCAACCAGAGCCGCCGGTAGACTGGAGAGCTCGTTCGTCTTGCCGATGCAGCAACTGATGATGAGAAACAGCGGCAATTTTTCTGCATTTCCTACTTCTTACATGGGATTGTCCCGCTGATTCAGCTCAAAACCAGACACGGCGAGTACTAGACCACAGCAGAGAGCTGGCTGTCATCCTGCGCTACCTGACGGGGACGAGCTGTCGAGCTGCAGCAGCCAGTTACCAGCTTGGAGCGTGCATGCGCATGTCGTCAGGAGATTCATTTACTGAAATATCTGGCGCAAAGTCGGTTTCGGTCGAGCGATGACTGAAGAACCTCTGTATCTAGCTCAGACGATTGATCGGTGGGTAAAACAGCCCACTAGCACCATCACCGCTGCATCAAGACAAGAGTTTCTGTCCCAGAGCTGTTATGATGCTACACAAAGGAACAAATACTGAACTGCCCATACATAAAGTATGAATTCTTTGCAACATCGCTGTGGGAATTAAATATATTTTTTGAATATCCAAGATTATTATGGCAGCATTGTAATCAGTTATTCAAAACTTGTAACACTTCTGACTTGTCCTCTGCAAAAAAAAAGAAAAGAAACAAAGAAAGAAGGAAACAAAGAAAGAAACAAACAAACAAACAATCAAAGAGCTTTCAGATCAGAAATGAGAAAATCTGGCATCAACTAAGCTGACAACCGATTCTAAAAAATGGGAAGGAAGGAAACATGCCAACTCGGGACAAAAGTAGGAAAAGATACACATGCAGCATGAAGGCAAAGGATAAAGACAGAAAAGAGGACAAGCTGAAGAAAGAGGAGTGATGGGGAGCAAACTCAGCGACTCTGGTTAAGTCAGCCACAAAAGTTGGGAAACTATTCTGTGGTCAATGCAACTATTCAGACAATGTTAGATGGAGGGAGGGGATTACTGACGGCACTGTGCGTGTACGTGTCTCTGTGCCGGTCTGTGTGTGTGTGAGAATGAGAGAAAGAGAACGACAGAAACGGTTGTTTACTCACGTGCAATTCATTGTGTGTTTGTGTTAGAAGTTTCATATAATTTACGAGAGTCTGTTTAAAGTGGTACAGCAACCTTCACTAATGTTTGAGCTTGATACAACTTCCAGCAGTCATACGCACAAGTGCTTTTGATATTTAGAAATCTACCATTACATTACCAAGATAACCTCCAAGTAGCATGTCCTAACATAATATTGACATTCTGTTGGATAATCTATGCAGACCCTAATTATCAACTCCAAACCAGTAATGGGAAGAATCTTAATCAAAGATCCCTAATAATAACCCTTGTCAGTATTTTATTTGTAGCCTAACGACCACAATGTAACTTTAATCATAACCAATCTCAGTTTCAAATTAACCACCTCTGTTAGGGCCTAAAACCAACCACCTCAACTGGAACTCACCCAACAAACAGTTTGAATATTCAAAAGTGCACTGGACGATTCACAAATGCACAGGATGATTTACAAATGCACAGGACATTTCACAGGTGCGTAGGACAAGATTCACAAATGTATTTCTGATGCACACACAAATATATCCTGATTTACAGATGAGTTATGTTCTGTGGACTTCTCTGTATTTGTGTGCAGATTTTTGAGTCCCATGACTTGCCTCGACCCACAGATGTCTTTTTTTTTTAAACGGAATGATCTGGAACCAATCAGATATCTTCCTTGTTTCAGCCAATCATAAGAACGCTCCCCATGTGGGGGACAATTTATTCATAACCCAATCACATTAGCCATTCAAACCGCATATGTATGCATGTGAATTTCAGTCAGTTCAACATGGCTTCCAGCAAGGACAGCGGAGCAGTTTGTGAAACATCTAATTTAACATGTTTGGCTACTTAATCCCCTTGTTTGCTATGAGAAGTTGTTTAGTTATTAATCTCTAACGTTTTAATGTGCAACTAGCAATACAACCCATGTATTATTATATTGGCGGCTGCCCCCCAAAAGACAAATAGATAATATAATAAGAAAAATCTGAGGTAGCAGTAATACAATCAAACAAACTATTAGGTTATGTAAATTTGAGTTCTGGTGTCTATGTATAACACAATAACAAGGCACTGTTGTGTGGTTTCACTTGCTGTCTAAAACACTGATGTCCAAATCAAAATGTTTGTTCTGCTATTGGCATTCTTGTGACCTCCCCCCAATTGTTGTGCCTCACTTGAGGAACTCTGATGTGTACCAACATGTTATCTGCGCATTAAACATGCATTTAATGTTTACGTCAATCATGTCTCCAAAACAGGATAAAGTGGGCACAGAAAATGAATGAATAAAATAATACTAACCATTTGCAAAATAGTTAATCAAAGTTTTTTACGTTTATTCTGAGCATTAAGAAAAAAAACTCAATTTTATTCAGTCAAAATATAGAATTTCTTATATCTGTACTGTCATAATTTTTTTTTAATTCAAGATCTTTTTATTAAAATTTTCACAAAGTAAAAAAGGTGAAATGCTGCATGTCAATTACAAATATTTTGAGTAGGCATGGGCATGTTAATCATAGCATACACCAGTGTACAAAATGTAAAAAACAATTAAACAGTATGAAAAAATATAAAATAGTAACAAAAACAAACTACAGACCAAACTAATCCCTCCCATGTCACTGCCAGATTACTAATCACAATATGAGGTCACTCTATCATCAAAAGCCTGCACTAGGAATACAAAAGAAATATGAAGTATAGTTCACAGGGTCTGGAATGCTTCTAGAAAAGGTCCCCACACTTTCTGGAACTTATTTGATTGCTGAAGCGAGTATCTAATTTTCTCCAGTTTTAAGCAGGACATGATGTCTTCCAGCCATTGTGCACGAGTAGGAGGGAAGGGATCCTTCCACCTGAACAGAATTGCCCGACGAGCCAAAAGGGAGGCAAAAGACAAAGTGTGCCCCTGTGCAGTGGTTAACTTCCTTCCTCCCTCCATGACCCCAAACAGGGCAGTCAGTGGGTTTGGTTCTAATCTGATTTTAAGCACCAGAGAGAGAGTATGAAAGACTTCCATCCAGTATTTGTTTAGACATGGGCAGGACCAGTACATGTGGATGAGAGAGGCTTCTGCTACCTTACATCTTACACAGTATGGACTAATATCTGGGTACATGGAGGATAACTTTGCTTTGGAAATATGAGCCCTGTGTACCACTTTAAACTGAATTAAGCAGTGACGTGCGCACAGGGAGGTTGTATTAACCAGTTTGAGTATGGACTCCCAGGTATCCTCTGATAAGGGAAGCCCTAAGTCCTGCTCCCATGCTGCTTTGAGTTTATCTGTAGGGGCACTCCTAAGATCCAGCAACATGCCATAGAAAGACGAAATGAGCCCCTTTTTGAATGGGTCTGTGGCAAGAACTTTGTCAACTGTGGTCGAGCCTATCGATGCACCAGGGCTGGGTGTCTGGGAAAGAACAAAATGTCTAGCCTGAAGATACCTAAAGAAATGTGATTTTGGAAGGCTGAATTTACTACTTAACTGCTCAAAAGATGCCACGGTGCCGTCTATGAACATATCTCTAAAACGATTCATACCCCTCCTGTGCCATTCCTGGAAGGTGGGGTCCTCAAGGGATGGTTTGAAAGAGTGATTTGATGCAATGGGGCTAAGAAGAGAGAAGCTGTGAAAACCAAAAAACTTCCTAAATTGGGCCCAAATTCTAAGAGAATGTTTAACCACTGGGTTTTTGATTGATTTAAGTGAAGGAAGTGGAAGTGAGGAGCCGAGTAGGGCAGGAATTGACAGGTCATCAGTTGGATGTAACTCCATCGCCACCCAGTCAGGGCGGTCAGCGCCGTCGCAGTAGAAGGACCAGAATGCAAGGCAGCGCAGGTTAGCAGCCCAATAATAATAACGAAAGTTTGGGAGGGCCAGACCACCTGCAGACTTAATTTTTTGAAGATGAGTTTTGTTCAAACGTGGCCGTTTACCTCGCCATAGGTATGAAGATATAACTGAGTCAAGGGACTGAAAAAAAGAACCAGGAATAAAGAGTGGTAAGGTCTGGAAAAGGTACAAAAATTTAGGTAAAATGGTCATTTTAACTGAATTGATGCGACCCACAAGAGACATTGACAGGGGTGACCATTGTGTAAGGGTTTGTTTGGTCTCATTTAACAATGAGATAAGATTCTCTTGGAGCAGGTCTTTGTGTTTCCTTGTCACAGATATGCCTAAATAGGAGAATTTGTCATTTACGATTTTAAAGGGAAAATTGGAAAGGTCTAAAGCATGCGATTCGAGATTGGTAGGGAAAAGCTCACTTTTGCTGAGATTCAGTTTATAGCCTGAGAGTTTCCCAAACTGACTGAGAAGTGACAGCGCAGGGGGTAATGAGGCCAGAGGGTGAGAGATGAAAAGCAAGAGGTCATCGGCATAAAGCGAGACCTTATGTTCCCTGCCACCTCTCCAGATACCGGACACATCCTCACAAGATCGGAGCGCTGTGGCAAGCGGTTCGATAGCCATGTCAAAAAGCATGGGACTAAGGGGGCACCCCTGACGGGTTCCACGATGCAGATTAAATGGTTTTGACCGTTGAGAGTTAGTACGAATTGAGGCTGTTGGGTGTAAATAGAGAAGTTTAATCCACAGAGCAAAGTTCGGACCAAAACCAAACCTGTCCAGCACAGCAAAGAGATAATCCCATTGGACGCGATCAAATGCTTTCTCCGCATCCAGAGAGACAACGCATTCAGGGATAGCCTCAGAGGCAGAGTAGATAATATTGAACAGTCGCCTTGTGTTGAAGTAAGACTGCCTACCTTTAATGAAGCCAGTTTGGTCTTCAGATATAATTGTGGGGAGGGCATTCTCCAGCCTATGGGCTAGGACTTTAGCTAGGATTTTAGCATCTGTGTTTAAGAGGGAGATGGGCCTGTAGGAGGCGCATTCAGCAGGATCCTTCCCTTTTTTAGCTATGAGGGTGATGCAGGCCTCCGAAAAAGAAGGAGGGAGGGAACCGTGGCTGAAGGATTCTGAAAGAACTGTAGATAGCAATGGGGAAAGCAGAGTTGAAAATTTCTTTAGAAATTCCGCCGGGAAGCCATCAGGGCCAGGACATTTACCTGACTGCAGTGAAGAAATGGCTCGAGTAATTTCCATCAGGGATATCGGTTCTTCTAATGTCTTCCTTAGATCTGGTGAAAGACTGGGAATACTAAGACTATTTAAAAAGTCTGCAATCTCATCTCGATCAGTCTGAGATTCCGAGGTGTATAGCTGGGTATAAAAGTCCCTGAATGCTTCATTTATGAGTAAGTGGTCTGTAGTTACATGGCCATTTGGTAATCGAATCTTAGAAATATTTTGTTTAGCCTTAGAGCCTTTAAGTTGGTTGGCTAATAATTTGTCAGATTTGTCTCCATAAACATAAAACCTGGTTTTACTTTTCAGAAGTGACTGTTCAATTGGGTGAGTGGTAAGCAGGTCAAATTTAGTTTTAAGTTCTAGCCGCTTTTTGTAAAGATCTGGGGATTTAGTCCGAGAATATTCTTCATCGACCTCTTTGATTTGGCGGGCAAGGTCTGATCGCTCCCTATAAGATTTTTGCCTCACCCTAGCAGTGTAGGATATAATCTGTCCCCGGAGATAAGCCTTGAGGGAATCCCAGACAGTTAGACTAGACATTCCTGGAGTCATATTCGTGGATAGGAAAAAGGCTATTTCCGTTTCCATTGATTTAACAAAATTTGTGTCCGACAGCAGAGTTGAATTGAATCGCCACTGTCTGTCTCTCTGAGGTAGGTCAGGAAGGGACATGGTTAGAACCACAGGAGCGTGGTCGGAAATGACAATGCTCTGATAAGCACAGGAATGAACCAGGGGAATCAGTTGATTATCAATAAAAAAATAATCAATCCTCGAGTATGTGTGGTGCACTTGTGAGAAAAAGGAGTATTCTCTGTCACATGGATGTAAAGAACGCCACACATCACAAACACCGTAGTCAGAAAGGAACGCCTGAATAAGACGGGCTGACTTACTTGCTGTGCCGGGGTTGGTAGAGGATCGGTCTAGGACTGGGTCGAGCCAGCAATTAAAATCACCACCCAGTATGAGAGAATATGTATTAAGGTCAGGGAGCAGTGAAAACAGTCGTTCAAAAAAGACTGCATCATCTGAATTAGGGGCATAAACGTTCACAAGTACGACCAATGTATTGAATAATTTCCCAGAAACGATCACGTAGCGACCAAACTTGTCAGAAATCACATTGTGCTGCTCAAATGAAACATCCTGACTGATCAGAACTGAAACTCCTCGGGCCTTAGCTTGAAAGGAGGAGTGAAATCTCTGCCCTGACCACCTCGGGAACAGGCGGCTATTATCAGAACTGCGAATATGAGTTTCTTGTAGAAAGGCTATTTCTGTTTTAAGGTGTTTTAGATGTGAGAAGATCCTTTTCCTCTTAACAGGGTGATTCAGACCCTTAACATTCCAGCTCACCAACTTCAAGTATCTACTCATAATATCTAAGAAGAAAAATTAGGTGTGCACAATGACCTAGGCAAAAAAAAAGAAAACGGAAAGGAGGTTGAATGTGACCCACATTAAGTAATGAGTTGAAAAGAGTTAATGCAAAGTTTCTGGCAGTGACATATCCCCCCGACCCACCCTCCCCAACTAAGACAGCTGCTATAGAAAAATAAAAAAAAAGCAGCAAGCTCTTCAAAACAAACAAAGTGCAATAACGCATCTTCCTATCCTACACACTAATAGCTTTTGCTCCCGTATCATGGGTGTATACATATTAGCACCTTAAAACGTGTAGATATAAATAAAAAAAAAGAAATACCCTCTCAAATCTTGACCTGTAAGTCCCGATATGAGCCCAGAAATATTTGTACAAAAATATAAAACGTCCGACTTAAGCAGCGTAAAAGTAAGGTTAACAGCTTACAATTATTACAAAACTTATAGGTAAATCGGAAAAGCTTTTTTCCTCTCTCCCTCCCCCTTCACCACTTATTTTTCCCCTTCCCTCAAATAGCCAAAAATAACTGCAAATTAATAATATTTGCAAAGGGGCAGTCCAACTAACAACAGAGAAAATACTGGTTGTCGCGGGGTTACTCACCCTCCCCTCAGGAATAATGTGACTCACGTAAAAAAAAAAGAGAGAGAAAAAAAAAGTCAGTCCGTGAGCGTCAGTGAGCCGCACCGGGCTGCAGGCGGAGCCGTGGCAGCCTCCAACAGTCCCGTTACGGCGGGTTTGAAGCTTTGCTGCGACTCGTGATGAATTTGCGCGCCTCATCCACGGAGCCGATCCACTTCCTGGCCCCCCCGGACAGCGTGAGCCGGAGCCGGGCGGGGAAGAGCAGAGCCGGCCTCAGACCCAGGTGATACAGCTCCGACATGACTCCGCTGTATTCCGCTCGTTGGCTGGCAACTTCGGGGCTGTAATCCTCCAATATCCGGATGGGCTGGCCGCGATATTCCAACTTTCCTCTCCGGCGCGCTTCCCTCACGAGGATATCTTTCGTCTGGTACCGGTGAAGGCGGATGATGACCGGACGCGGTCTCTGTCCCGGGGCCGGCTTGGCGGCGAGCGAGCGGTGCGCTCTGTCTATTTCTGGCGGTGACGGCAGCGTATCGTTCCCGAACACCTCACACAGCAGCTTGGAGAAGAAAGCCGCCGGAGACCCGCGCTCGGTCGACTCCGGTAAGCCCAGGATACGGATGTTCTGCCTTCTGCTTCGGCTTTCCAAATCCACCACCTTAGCCTTCAGCCGAGCATTATCATCCCGTAGAGTCGAGCAGATGCCTTCAAGGTCCGTAACTCGCTGGCTGAGGTCTTCTGTGGCGAGTTCAAGGGACGAAACACGTTGGCCATGGTCCTCGACCGCGAGCCGCGTTTGGTCGAGTTTGGAGTCGAGCTGACTGAAAGTATTTTTGAACTCGGCGGCAAGGGCAGCGCGGTGTTCCTCCAGCAACGTGGTAATGGCCGCCAGGGTTAAGACAGCGCCAGCGTCGTCCTTCTTGCCCGACTTGCCGCTCTTTGAAGCCATCTCGGAGGTAAGTGGGCTCGTTCGAGACAAAAAAAAAAGAAAAACAGTAACAGGGAATCCTTTTTAAAGGAAAAAGTTTGAAAGTTTGAGGGCTTGGTGGTTTAAAAAGTTTGGCACTCACGGGAGCACTCACAAAACACGTCTACTCCATCTGCTCACCAACCGGAAAACCGTACTGTCATAATTTTGAGTTTATGTCACGGTTTTGGGTTTTGGTCAGTCGTAGTTAGGTTCCTGTTTTATTTTGAAACTCCATGTCCTTGTGTTTATAAGTTATGTCTTCACTTCCCTTGTTCCCGTCTGCCCTGATCGTTGGCACCCGGGTCTCGTCAAGCCTTCTGTGTATGTGTTGTTTTGTCTTTCCCCTGCTCCCTGCTGGTCTGTACTGTTTCTTCCCCCATGTCATGTCATGCTGTTGGGATTTTTTTGGGTCAAGTTTAGGTTCTTGTTTTGTTTTTTGTAAACGCTTTTTTGATTTACGTTAAAATGTTTTTTGAACTCCTGCCTCCTCGTTTCCTGCATCTGGGTCCTCCTCAGCCACACCTTGACATGGATTTCATCATTATAGTAATTTTTGAAAGATGATTGAGTTTCCTCACCATTGAACCCCTTGGTTTTTTCAGCTGCTCAAATCCATTCTTATCAGGAAAGACCTGACAGAAGTTGAGTTAGATCAAGATAATTTATTATATTTATAATTTACCATGACATTTTAATAAAACCATCATTGTGCTTCAAGTCATTTTTGAAAAATCACTGAATTTGATGAAGGATGTGAAACGCGACACAGAAACACCTAATGAAGCAGGAGCTGTATTTTGATTTGAATGGGTACCAACAAAAGCAAACTGTTTAAGTCACAAACTGTAGGTCATATCATAATATGACTGAACTGACAAACATTATTATAATATTAACTTATTATATATGGTCAATTCGTTCATCATCAATCACAAATATCTACACATTTACAAAAAAAGGAGAGAGGCACAGATGTCCCTCTCTGACTCTCTCTCTTTATGTGTGTGTGTATGTAGGTCTGCGTGTGGTCATTTACAATGCACAAACACACACACCAAGCCATGCCACATTCTCTGCACCCCGCCATTGTCCTGCACCACTTAACCATACAAAATGTAAACACATGTTGACACATGTGTAAAATTTGTGCTGCGCTCACTCTGATGGGACAGCTGATAGGAGTCTATGGTGTGTGTGCATGTGCGTGTGCTTGTAGGATAGCGGGCAGTTTCTGGGAATTGTGCTGTTGCCACAGTGGAGAGATGCTGAGAGCACCAGGAGGGTAGAGTGTGTTTGTTCATTGTTTTCTCTTGTCAAATGGATAAAGATTAGAGTGCCATTTAAAAGCACGCAAAGTTTTAGGAGAAAACAAATACAGGCTTAGTCAGAACATGAAAAGTCTACACAGAAAGATTCCACTCCCCCAAATAAAACACCATGATTGCTGACTGAAATCAATAAAAAATTAAAGCTGCAAGCAGCGATGAACGGGCCCTCGCACCCTTGTGCACGTTCAGGCTGCAGTGGAAGCTTGTATGACTTGATGTAGATTCTTCAGGCCTGGACATTTAGCGGATGACACCACCCACGACTCTATATCAAACCATTCAAAAGTTATGGCAGAAAGTAGGAACTATCAGATATCGACCAACCAGATGAAGGGGCAGGGTTAATTTGCACCAATTATGTTCAAGGACTCAAAACCGAATCCGATGACACCACCCACGACTCTTTATGTCAAACTATTCAAAAGTTATGGCAGAAAGTAGGAACTATCAAATATGGACCAATCAGATGAAGGGGGGGCACACTTTTTGGCGTCTATCGTCGCCACGGTAACACTTTTGAAAGAGAAAAGTAATGCGCATAGTCGCAGGATGGAGATGAACATTTTGATGTATAACACACCTGGGTGCACATTGTGGCTCGGGCCGTATTAACTGCCGAAGGAATGGCATAAATTGTGCCAAAATTACGCGATTAATTCAAAATGTTCAAAATGGCCGACTTCCTGTTTGGTTTCGGCCATGGCGCCAAGAGACTTTTCTTTAAGTTGCAAGATGATACAGGTGTGTACCGATTTTCGTGGATTTACGTTAAACCTTATTGTGGGGCTTGAGGCACAAAGTTTTTTCTGTATGGACCAATCAGATGAAGGGGGGGCGCGCTTTTTGGCGTATAGTGTCGCCACGGTAACGCTTTTGAAAGAGAAAAGTAATGCGCATCGTCGCAGGATGGAGTCGTACATTTTGATGTATAAAACACCTGGGTGCACCTTACGGTTCACGCTCTGAAGCGGCTGAAGAAATGGCATAAATTTCGCCAAAAATGACACGATTAATTCAAAATGGCCAACTTCCTGTTCGTTTCGGCCATGGCGCCGATAGACTTTTCTTTAAGTTGTGACATGATACAGGTGTGTACCGATTTTCGTGCATGTACGTTAAACCGTATTGTGGGGCTTGAGGCACAAAGTTTTCTAGGGGGCGCTGTTGAGCCATTAGGCCACGCCCATAAATGCAAACCATTAAATATCAAATTTTTCGCCAGTCCTGGCTTGCGTGCAAAATTTGGTGACTTTTGGGGCACGTTTAGGGGGAAAAAAGGCCCTCCTTTCATCAGAAGGAAGAAGAAAGAAAAAATTCCTACAGATACAATAGGGCTCGGGCCCTAATAAGAAAATGCACACACACTGATTAGTAGTGTGTCAGTCATAGTTGCATCATTCAGACAACTTAAACACCTTAATCAGAATATTGTCTTAATTACATTTAGATCAATAATCAGATTATTGTTGTACTTGTAAACGTAGTCACCGCTCTGCAAAGAAAGATTGAAAAGACGAATGAATTGTAGATCCCCTCCCCCCCGCTCAGAGCCCGTGACAACCAACACTGACACTTCTGTGATTGCAGGATCAATGCAGAAAAGTACATTGATATTTTATGCCACCTTAAAGACAATATTTTACCCAAGGATATACCTTAAAATCTAATAATTGACTTTCAATCCCCTTGAGTAAATTGACCATGCCATTCGACATGGCACCACTTACAGACAAGAGAATCAAATATGGTGATTAAACTTTGTTCAGACTGATCCAGCCAACAGCTGGTCTTTTCTGAACTCCATGGTGACTGCCAAAGGCCAACAAGCTTTTTCTAACTCTTTGCAACAACACTGACATCTAGTGGATGAACTGAGGAAACACATGCAAGCAGGATATAATACAATTGACAATATTTCCCACAGTAGCCAAAACACAGTAATTGTATGTATTGTACTTTTACCAAGAGAAATAGTTTTTTTTAAACTCCTGTTACAATGAATTAATTTGAAAAGATCCCACTTATTTTTTTACCATTGGAAGTTGAGTCTGTACTATAGAGGACCAAAACTGACATAATTAAAAATGAAATAAAACATTGTTTTTTTCCTTTTCCTCATACATGCACTGCCATCAAAAAGAAAATGAAAAAAAAGTTTTCCTTTTCCTTGTACATTCCTTGTTTTTACATTCCCTTGTGTCCTCTATTTACTTTACCTTATGCATTTCTGCCTCATTATGCATATGAGTTAAACTTTCAATTACATTTTATTTGTATAGCGTCTAATACAACAAATGTTGTCTCTAGGCGCTTTCCAGAGACCCAGAACATGACCCCTGAGCAGATCAGATGAAGGGGTGGGGCTAATTTCTCATTTCCTCTGAAGAAAGAAAAAAAAGAAAAGATAAAATCCTACATATACAATAGGGCCTTCGCACTGTAAGTGCTCGGGCCCTAATAAAAATGGAAAAGGAGAAGAGAGGAAGGGTAGAGGAGAGGAGAAGAAGGGTTAGAGGCACCGCCCAGTGGATCATGTCGGTGCCCCCCTGCAGCATAAGCCTATAGCAGCATATCTACCGCAAAGCTATATTTGAGACTAACTATTATAGTCTTGTTCTATAGCTGCAACTATGACTACTGACTCTAACACACTAGAGTTTACACTACCTAGAGATTTACCAACACCAGCTAGAGGTTTACTAAACACTAACTATAGGCTTTACTAAACAGAAAGGTTTTAAGTTTAGTTTTAAAGGTGGAGGTGGTGTCAGCCTCCTTAACCCAGATTGGAAGTTGGTTCTATAGTAACGGTTCCTGATAGCAGAACGCCCGCCCTCTAAATCTACATTTAGATACTCTAGGAACTACGAGTAAACCTGCACTCTGAGAACGGAGAGCTCTGCCAGGAACATAGGGCAATATCAGGTCTTGCAAATAATGCGGAGCTAAGCCGTTTTGGGCTTTATACGCAAGTAATACAATTTCAAATTGGATTCTAAATTTTACGGGTAGCCAATGGAGCGACGCTAACACTGGAGAGACGTGGTCTCTCCTGCTGATTCCTATCAGCAGGAGTCCAGGAGTCATGTAGAGGGCTGCCCTTCTTGGTCCAGCACCTCTTCTATTGGTCAATAAACAGGAAGAAGCGGGATCGAGCTAAATCAAGATTATTGCACAACCGGCGGTGAAACACTGGGATAAACATACATACCTCTGACATTTGTTGAAGTGTGTGTATAATGCTGCTCTCACTACTTTTTTATTTGCATAATCAGCCCTGAATTTTGGGTGGATTTCTAACATGATCTATTAATTCAAAGCAGACAACTGTGAGACAACTGTGGGACAATGACAAGGAGCATGAGCAACCAAAATTGTAAAATTAGAAGATGCAGGACAACATTTGGTCTTTCATTTCTTTCAGTGCTGGGTACACACCTATGGAATTCTTTACCACCAGAAATAAAATCCCAAACAGAATTAAGGATGTTTAGTGCCAAAGCTAAACATTGGCAGCAGAAATGCGAACATTAAATTCTCTCAAGTCACTGTCAGTATAGTATTTTACTAATGTTTAATGTATTTAACTTGTGCAATTTTTAATCTAAATTTTGGAGCTGTGTTTATTTGTTTATGATATCTGTTCACTGCATTATTCACTGTATTTGTATTATTGTATAATAATACAATAATACAAATACAGTGAATAATGTAAGGGACAAAGACTGCAAATTAGCTGAAGTTAGACGTCTTGTATGCATCACATTTTTCATTCTTTGTGACAATGTTGTATGTATCGTCCCTGTTAAATAATCATTAAAATAAAATAAAAAAATAAAAATAATGTTAGTGTATAGGGGTAGTCAAAGGGACATTATAAAACCAACAAAGAAGCAAGTGTATATTAACTATAAATCTGGGCATTATAATTATTATTAGTTTTAGTCTTGAATAAAATGTAGAGTACAATTGGGATGAACATAATTCAATATTGAGGACATTTAACAACTTCACTGCCAGAAAGGGAAAAAGCACTCGTCGGTGCCGGCCGCTCAGTTATCGCTGCAGGTCTATAATGCCCCTTTTGCACTAGTCCGGCTTCACCTCGGTTCTACCCGCCACGGCCCCGTTTTGCGCATTTGCACTAAGGGCTGAGACGGGTAGAGCCGCTCCAAGCAGATACTTTTTCTGTAACCATTCTGGCGAGGTTCTATCCGGGCTGAGCGGCGATTTTATTATACAGCACAAACGTCTGTTTGGTGATCCAACTCTGAGGTGCAGATGTTCATAAACCTGGTGGCTGTTGAGAAAATTAAAAAGCGATGTAGACGGGCTGTTTTTTTCTCAGCCGCTCGCGGCTCCAGCTGATTTCTCATCAGCGCCGACACAAACAAAGGTGTTGCGCAATCGAGTACGTCACAGCAGATTCACCCCACCCCCCCACTTCTCATCTGGCTGTGGAAAAACAAACGGGGACAAAACGGGTGGAGCCGCGACGAGCTGCACCGAGCCGAGCCGGGCGGAGGCGGGACTAGTGGAAAAGTGCCATAAGTGATAAGATCAATAGCCAGCTTTGGATTGCATATACCCTGTTACGACAAGGGTGTTGGCACTACTGGTTGCACAATAGAATTTCATTTCATAGAAATTCATAGAAATTCATTTTGACCCAACCCTGCTCCTTCCTGTTTATTGACCAGTAGTCACATTACTATGGAACCAACTTCCAATCTGGGTTAAGGAGGCTGACACCACCTCCACCTTTAAAACCAAAATTAAAACCTTTCTGTTTAGTAAAACCTATAGTTAGTGTTTAGTAAACCTCTAGCTGGTGTTGGTAAATCTCTAGTTGGTGTTAGTAAACCTCTAGTTAGTGTAAACTCTAGTGTGTTAGTCAGTCATAGCTGCAGCTATAGAACAAGACTGTAATAGTTAGTAATAGTCTTCTTCTCTTCCATTTTTATTTATTATCTCGTATTTAGTATCTCATAGCTATCATTTTTGTCCATTGTTCTTGTAGTTTGTTGTGCTGGCCCCCTTTTTTCTCTTTTGTGTATGTTTGCAGGCCGGAGCTTCAGGAGCTGCGTGCTGACCTGCAGTCCCCCCGTCTGATCATCCCGCTGCTGCTTCCACCTGCCTGTGTGGATGTCTGCTGTGTGTTTGCTGACGTCCCCGACCCCCCAGTCTGGCCTCCGGCAGGAGGGTCCCCCCTTATGATCCAGGTCCTGGTCCAGGTTTCTTCCCTCCTAAAGGGGAGTTTTTCTTGCCACTGTTTGGCTCAAGGTTTTTCTCTCACTATGGGAGTTTTTACCTGCCATTGTTTATGTAATAATTGCTCGAGGGTTTATGTTCTGGGTCTCTGGAAAACGCCTAGAGACAACTTCTGTTGTAATAGACGCTATATAAATAAAATTGAATTGAATTGAATAGTAGAGGAGCTGGACCAAAAAGGGCAGCCTTCCTCATTTGCATAAAGAAGCTCATAAGGACCTTATAAAGAAATTCATAAGGTAAATTAGGGCCTTTCTGTGTACAGTTTGAATGTTCTCCCTGTGTTCCCTTGGGTAGCTAATGTGAGCTACCCTCACAAAAACATGAACACAGTCCTGGGCTCTACTGCCCCCTCTGGCCAGCCGGGGCGCCAGATGGGGTGGGGAGGAACTGGCCGGAATAACGTGATCCTTCCACGTGCTACGTCCGGCCGGAGAAACCCCACCCTGCCTGGTGAAAAGAAGCGGCCTGCTCACTCCTCAAGTAAGGAGACCTGAGCTCAGTGCAGGACCTCCCGGGGGGACAGAGGGAGCAATGCCCAGGACTGACTTAGGTAGGAGCACTGGCTGATAAAATGGGTAAAAATTGGGATAAAAATATATTTAGAAAAAAAATAAAATAAATAAAGGTAAAGCAAAAAACTGCTTTTTATTTGTCCTTTTGCAGAAGAGACAAGGAAATGTCACAACAAATGCATGTATAATGAAAAAGAAAAAAAAATATATACAGTATATACAGAAAGTATTCAGACCCCCTTACATTTTTCCGTCTTTGTTATATTGCAGCCAATTACTACAATCAAGTCCATTTTATTTCTCATTAATATTCACTCAGGACCCCATCTTGACAGAAAAAAACAGAGTGGGGAACCATAACAGACAAGGAAGAGTAGTCCACAATGTCCCTAGAGGCCCAAAACAGGCTTTTCAGCAGCAGCAACAGCTCGGAGACAACCAGGAAGTCCTGCAGACACAGGATCCAGCTTAGAAGAATAATATGCAACAGGTCGCAACCTGTCACCGTGTTGCTGCAAGAGAACAGATGACATAAATCCCTGTTTCTCATCAACCATTTAGCACAAATGGCTTTGTGGAGTCTGGAAAGGCCAGGGCAGGGGCTGACAGAAGGGCCTGCTTCAAGGACATAAAAGCTTCTTCTTCCTCAGTTGTCCAAGAAACCTTATCATGAGCAGTGAGAAAATTACCATGAATTAGAACAGACACAGGCGCCTCCACTGTGCAGTAATTTGGGATGAAATGACGACAGTAACTGGTCATCCCGAGAAACGACATCAGTTGTTTCTTGGTTTGAGGTTTTGGAATATTTTGAATTGCCTGAACACGTGCGTCTGACAGGCGGCAAGTGTGGTGGGAAATTACATGGACAAAAATATCACTTCAGTTTTCAAAAATTGCAATTTGGGCAAACTGGCCTTGTGGGCCTTGTCATGGAGATGAGTGAGTAACCGGGCCGTGTCATTCTCAAATTGTCCTGCAGAGAGAGCACAGAGTAAAAGGTTGTCCACATACTGTAACAATATTGTCTCTGGGTACAGAACCAAATCAGTTAGAGAGTCTCGGAAAGCTGCAATTAGAGACTCGCAATAACCTTGACACAGCCATGTAAAAGTGTAAGGCTTGCCATTGAACTCAAATGCAAAACAAAACTGACTGTCTGGATGGACTGGGACAGAGACAAATGCATTTGACAAATCCACAACATTGAAATAAGTGGCATCAGCCTTCACACACCAGCATTCAATGAAGACTCAAAGACAGATGTGATACCTTTGACAGCGTCAGATTCGAGAGGATATTGCTGATACGGACTGAAGGAAGTTTTAGGTGTTATGACAACAGGTTCACAACCTTTGATCGAACCAACGTCATATTTGGACCAAGCCAACAGCTCAGGGGGAACGTCTCTGAGTGCCTCTGGTATGTAGAGAGAGGAAGAAACTTAATAGGATAAACAGACCAAGTCATCATCAGCTACCAGCTGCACAGCTCTCTGGTAGTGAGTCATTCCTGTCATGGACTGTAACATGCAGTAGACTGGCCCTCGAGTACCGGCTTGTGTGCACCCCTGCTCATATTCTTATATACCAGGGGTGGCCAACCCTGGTCCTCGAGAGCCACACTCCTGCATGTTTTAGATGCTACCCTGCTTCAGCACACCTGATTCTAATTAATGGTCCTAATTAGCTTGTCATCAAGGTCTGCACAATTCTGTTGATGACACAGCTACTTGTATCATGCTGTGTTGAAGCAGGGAAACATCTAAAACATGCAGGAGTGTGGCTCTCGAGGACCAGGGTTGGCCACCCCTGTTATATACTTTGTAAAAAAAAAAAGATGAGTAGCTTAAAAATAAATTGCAGTATTTATGAATTCAGACTAGTATCAAGAAACCAGAACATAAAACTACTGTGCATACCTGTTTTGGATTTTAAAATAAAGGTCCCACCAGCCCAACCGAGGTCCAGTACATTTCAAGACGAGTTTAAAATAAATCTAAAATAACTAACTGTCAACCACTTACAAACAACAATTATGTGCTCAGAATCTGACAGGACAACCTTTGTTGACACTGAAATGCTGTGGACATTCCTATATGTAATTCCTTTAATAGAGCCTAAATGAAAAAACAAAAGTGAAGTAAAGCACATGTATTTATTTTAATTATTTTCGGTTTATATACACATTGATCGTCTTCAAGTGAAACATTCACATTTTATTTTTATTTGTCATTTTCACTCATGTGGCTCTGGCTCTGGTGCTGCTGACGGACATCGGTTCTTCCCCCATGAGACACTAAAATCACCCCATCCTGCTGATCTTTATGAAAGTAAATTCGTTTTCCCATTTTTAGAGATATTTACACGAAGAGAGAACCTTCTCTCTCGTTACATCAATCCATCTCTGAGTTTGCTCCCGTTGTCGCCACTAAACTCACGAGAACTGCCACCTGCTATAGCCCGGGTGGCAGTTCTCGCGAGGCCAGTGGGAATTCAGTTTGCTGTTTCAAAATGATTATATTATAAAACGGGAAATTTACAGGAAAATATTAATACGGAAGGACGGGGGGAAAGAGGGGTGAAATATGGTAGTTTCCCGGCCAAAACGGGAGACTTGACAGGTATGGCTACTAGGTGAAATGTCAGACATGAAGCTCAGTGATTGGCTGTTGGAATAGCATGAGGAAAAGGGGCAGGGAAACATTTATTAAGAAGAAAATGCTAAAGCGGAAGACATCAACAGAGACATCAGGACACTTTTTACATTATTGTTGCATACTTTGTTGAACAAATGAAGTTGGCTAATACTGTCTTTCAAGTACCTTTAAGAACTTTTTTTTTTTTTTTGGGGGGGGGGGGCTTTTTAGATAAAGCAATAACATCCATGACTGTCAAGTAGGAATTTAAGTACTCTGTAAACACTACCAGTAACATAAACTGATATTTGTATTTATTGCATTCCTATATCTAAGACTATCCTACCTAAGACTATACTATCACCTTCATTTTTAGACAGGGCCACACAGTGGATATTAGTCTTTAGTATGACACAACGGTTCAAAATCAATCTGTTTTTTTTAATAAGTATGAAGTGTTGATATGTTTTTATTTGATGAACCATGTTAGAATTAGTATGATATTAAAACGATATTTGAAAAAACCCTACTTTTGTTTCTAACAATGCAATTTCCAAGCGAAGGAGTATACTTCAGTTGCCTGTTCATTGTGCCTCCTACATTTTGTGGTATTTGTAGCTCAGTCCTTACATTTTAATCTCTGCGCGTACGTTATGCATTAATGCACAAGATTGTCTTCCATGTAAAGATTCTTGAGAGCTTATCAATTATTTTCACATGATTGAGAGGCTTCTCTTTATGAGAAACCTGCTGGACAAATATCTTAAGAGCAAAGATTCCTACCGTACCTCTGTTGCTTACCAAGACTAGTATCACAAGCACATGACTTTTTATTACGGTTTGTTTTGCGTGTGTTTGTCAAACTTAATAAGAGAAACGCTAACAATAGCAAACATATTAATTTATGTCAATGACGACTATCAACTGAAAAAGTGATATATTTATTGAGTGAAATTAGGGGTGTAACGGTATTTGTATTCGTCCCGTCCCGTTACGGTACGGGGGTCACGGTTCGGTTCACGCAGTCATACGGCGAATACGTCTGACTGAGTTAAAAAAAAAAAAAAAAAAAAAAAAAAATCAATCATCGTTTTTTTCCCTTATAAATATCAACAGTCACGTTCCATTACAGAACTAAATGTGTGCTAGTCTGTGCATATCAATAAATATATGTGCAATTCATATATCATCATAAATTGTAGGCTATAATAACGATAAAATGTTCTAATTCTTAATTTACAACTGTCCTGAACGCACCGGGGCCGCCAGCCAAAGCGGGTTGGGTGTAAAGACTGATTTATGGTTCTGCGTTAAATCGACGCAGGGCATACGCCGTAGGGTACGGCGCAGTCTACGGCGAGGTTATGCGGCGACGCGCAACCTTCGCCGTAGGCGCTGCGTTGGTGTAACGCGGTACCATAAATCAGCCTTAACAGTCACAGCAAATTTGCCGTGAAGGAGATTAGCGCTAAAGTTTAAAAGAGGACTAAATTTGTACAAAGTTTTGAATGTTACCCTGTTTTCCACGTTACCTGGATTATTTTGGGTTATGGAAGAGGCGACTGCCATTGGTGAGTCAGTGTTACCTTCTTAAATAATGTCTTTATTAGAATGTGTCTTGACCAGCTGCCTGTAATGTGCTTGTGTTGTTGTCAACTAGACCGCCGAGTCTATTCTCTATTATAGAGCTCAGAAATGATGTTATAGACCGCTGTGTCTATCTATCTAGATAGATTGTGTCATTTTAGACCAGTTATGTTTTTTTTGTATTTAAGCTGTATCAAAGATGGAACTGAGTCGGTCTGTGACTATCAGAGTTTTCAGCGCCGTGTGATTGACAGCTGACAGGCTTGTGTGTGTGTGTGTGTGTGTGTGTGTGTGTGAGTGTGTGTGTGTGTGTGTGTGTGTGTGTGTGTGTGTGTGTGTGTGTGTGTGTTTGTGTGTGTGTGTGTGTGTGTGTGTGTGTGTTTGTGTGTGTGTGTGTGTGTGTGTGTGTGTGTGTGTGTGTGTGTGTGTGTTTGTGTGTGTGTGTGTGTGTGTGTGTGTGTGTGTGTTTGTGTGTGTGTGTGTGTGTGTGTGTGTGTGTGTGTGTGTGTGTGTGTGTGTGTGTGTGTGTGTGTGTGTGTGTGTGTGTGTGTGTGTGTGTGTGTGTGTGTATGACTTTACTCTGCTTTCTGCAGCATAGGCCTATAGGCTTGGCTCAATAAAAGTGAGAATAAATGTAGTTTGATGGTAGGATGAGGTTGTTGAACGTTAAAATGACTATCATAAGGCCCATGGAGAATGCTCCGCCCCCAGACGGCTCTGCCCATATGCAGCAGTAGAGGAGCCCGGGTTCAAGTATTTATTAAAAGTGCTCGAGCCTCGTTACAATGTCCCATCCCGCCCTCACATAAACCAGTCCGTGGTAAAATTAAAAACACTAATGCACAAGTTAAATGTTTTATTCTATTTATTTTACATTTTAATAACAGATGCTTTTTAGTTTTGTAGCCAATTGAACAAACTTTAACTTTCAAATGCTATGATCAAAATAAAGGAAGAAAAAACTCGTCTTATACATTTGGGACTTTTTGTATTTTTTTTCCCGTTGTACCGAACCCGTACCGAACCCGTACCGAACCGTGACCCCTGTACCGAGGTACGTACCGAACCGTGACTTGTGTGTACCGTGACACCCCTAAGTGAAATAATTATAATATAAACTAGACATATATTTTACTGCAATGTATGCTGGGTATAGAAGAATAGAGCAGATGGGCGTGAATAGTGTCCAATCAGTTTGCTAGTACAGTATGCGTCACAAATAGGTGGGGCTTATGTGTTAAACAGCCAAAGAAATGGCATTTCGTCATGGCTTTCAACGTTCATCATCCTCAGATAATTGTTTATAGGTTATAAACCAACCTGATCTCACAATTTTTTTTTAAATTTTTTTTTAAATTTACTTCCACGTCCACGTCGGGGCCTCGTCACGTAATCAGGATCCACGCTCATCACTCTATGATGTAGAGGGGACGCCCAGGGAATTCCCTGTGTTTAAAGCCTTCACTGGGTTAAAACAATTAATTTAAATATCGCCTGTTTCCACTTCCTGGTTCAAAAGCCATTAAAAATGATATTTTGTGGCTGGACAATGCTCTGGTTAAGGTCTGGTTAGGTTAAAGCACCACTTATGATTGGTTAGAAGTAGGAAACGGTTGACAACGGATCCCAATTGACTTTGCATAGGGACAATATCCATGGTGCTCACACGGAATTTACCACTTTCCATGCTGGTAACACGGAAAATAGTGGTGAGAGGTCCTGGGCATTTCACGGATTTTTGTGAGATCAGGTTGAAAACGTTGCAGCTTCACATTAAGCCTGATTTATGGTTCCGCGTTAAATCGACGCAGAGCCTACGGCGTACCCTACGCCATAGGCTCTGCATTGGTCTAACGCAGAACCATAAATCAGCCTTTATTCTGGCGAGATCTGAAAAAACTTCGCAACAATGAGCAAGCGAGTGTCTAGAGTTTCTGTCTGAATTTTCAGATTTCCTATCTGGTTTATTGATCAGTACAGATAAATTCATCATAGTGGGTGACTTTAACATTCATATGGATGTTGAAAGCGATAATCTTAAATTAGCTTTCAATTCTCTTCTAGAATCGATGGGTATGTCACAAAAAGTGGACAAACCGACGCACTGTTTTAATTATACCCTCAATCTCGTTCTCACCTACTGTGTTGACCCTGATAATCTGTTGTCGCCTGTAATCTCCCTCTTATTCGACCACTATTTAATAACGTTTGAATTTAATATTGTCAATGTTGAAGGGCAAAATAGGAGGTATTACTTTAGCAGATGTTTGTCCGATGAAGCTATTGCTAAATTTAGGGACGCCATTGCTCATCTTACGATAGTGGAAAATAGTAAAGTAGTCGAGACCAGTAACCTGGGGCCTCATTTATAAAGCTTGCTTGCGCACAAAACAGGGCTTGAAAGATGCGCAAGCCACCTTCTACTCAAAGGTTGGGATTTAAAAAGAAAAAAACGAACCGAAAAATCTGCGTATCCCTACGCCAACCCTGACCCTCCCGTAGGAACTTACTTAAGACATGGGGAACTGGCAACGCAGGCGGTGAGGTGGTGAAATGAAGCCAGATTCATGTCATACTCTTAATAATGTCATCACATATTAGACTTATAATATAATAGCGCTGATCGTGTCCCTCTGTGTGTGAAGCTCAGCGTCAGTCAGGACTCTGGTGCTGCTGCAGCCGCGGTGCAGGACACGCCGGGAACCTCCTCTCACCCACCGCGACAACTGTAGAGTGACTGAGGACAGAACAAATGAGGGGCTCCGTATAGCGTTTAGGGGCTCTACGGAGCCCCTAAAGGGACACTGATTTTTTTTTTATATATATAATGAGTTTAATGCGCACGAGAAACCTTTACGCGCGGGCGTAAACCTAAATTATGGTTCCGCGTTAAAACGACGCAGAGCATACGCCGTAGGTTACGCGGCGACGCGCACCTACACCGTAGGCTCTGCGTTGGTGTGACGCGGAACCATAAATCAGCCTTGAGCAGCTCTGAGGGGAGAGTGGAGGGAAGGAGGGGGAGGAGGGGGAGCGGGGCTGCCGGGCCGTCTCCGCATCGCCCTCGCACAGTGTCTTGATGATTTGCAATTACAGGCTGAGGCTACCGTTAGTTTTTAAACTGTAAAAAGTGGGGGGGACAAATACATGATTTTGAAAAGTGGGGGGGACATGTCCCCCCTGTCCCCAGTGGAAATTGCGCCATGGCAGTCACGGGCAGCAACGCCTTGCTGCCACTCACTCGCTTTATTTTATACTATGTATATACTTTTTCTACTTTTACTGTGATCACCAAATAATGTTGTTTTCCTGTCTTCCACCTCATCCACAACATCTCGATCTCAGTCTCCGTGAAATTTAGTGGCACGGTGGCTCGACACGTCCCATTCATGCCCAAACAGGCTGCAGGAAGCCGCTGCGCATGCTCAGCAGGCTCATTCATATGCAAATACTACTTTGCATTGCCCATACATGGTAAAATGTGGGCGTGTAGAGAACGGGGTATGAGCCGAATTCACCTGCGCAACCTTCCAGCTGGACTGTGATCCCATGTGATCCTGTGATTATAAAGCGAACATTGCGTGCAAGTGTTCGTGCACAGGGTTTTATAAATCCAGATTTTTTTTTGCGCCCGCCATTTTCGGCTTTTGGCTTTACGTGCACTTTTAGTATGAATCCTGCGCACTCTTTTATAAATGAGGCCCCTGGGTTCTACCTCTGATGTTGATTTATTTGCTAGTAACACTTCTGATTTGTTGCATTCAGCTTTAGATGAAGTTGCTCCTTTGAAAAGGAGGGTTTCCAACCATAGGAGCTTAACTCCCTGGTATAATTCAGATATCTGCATGTTGAAACAAAACGTGGGTAAAATGGAAAGGAAGTGGTACTCTTGTAAGTCTGTAGACTCCTATCGTGAATGGAAAGATAGTCTAATAGTATATAAAAAAGCCATTCGCAAAGCCAGAACAGCTTATTATTCATCGTTGATAAAAGGATAACAAAAGTAACCCACGTTTTCTGTTCAGCACTGTAGCCAGGCTGACAAAGAGTCACAACTCTGTTGAGCCGTGCATTCCTGCAGCTCTCAGTAGTGAGGACTTTATGAGCTTCTTTAACAGTAAAATCTTGAGAATTAGAGAAGAAATCAACCAGCCGGTAGTGGGCGTTTCTTCAGTTTTAGCAACTTCCCTAGGCTCTGACTTGTCTCTAGACTGTTTTGATCCTATAGACCTCCCTGAGCTGACTTCACTCGTTAATAGAGCTAAGTCTACCACATGTATGTTAGACCCCATCCCGACTCCACTATTCGAAAAATGTTTTTTCTCTTATTGGTGCGACAATACTGGACCAAATCAACCTATCCCTAAACTTAGGAAATGTACCACAGGTTTTCAAAGTTGCAGTAATTAAACCTTTACTTAAAAAACCTTTTCTTGACCCAGACACCTTAGCTAATTATAGACCAATTTCCAATCTTCCATTTATATCTAAAATTCTGGAAAAAGTAGTTGCAAGCCAGTTATGTGACTATTTGTATAGAAATGATCTGTTTGAAGTCTTTCAGTCAGGGTTCAGAATGCATCATAGCACAGAGACAGCACTGGTTCGAGTCACGAATGACCTTCTTATGGCCTCAGATAAGGGATTAGTGTCCACACTGGTTCTACTGGACCTCAGATAAGGGATTAGTGTCCACACTGGTTCTACTGGACCTCAGATAAGGGATTAGTGTCCATACTGGTTCTACTGGACCTCGGATAAGGGATTAGTGTCCATACTGGTTCTACTGGACCTCAGATAAGGGATTAGTGTCCATACTGGTTCTACTGGACCTCAGTGCTGCTTTTGACACTGTAGATCAGCATCTTACTGCACAGGTTAGAGCATGTTGTTGGGATTAAAGGGACAGCTCTACGTTGGTTTGAGTTGGTCAGAGTCTGCAATGCAACAATACATATAAACACCCTGCTGGTCCAACCAACACGAAATGCTGGTAGTTGTTTGCCTAAGTGCAACATGTGCAGATAAGATTCTAAGTCAGTTAGCCTCCAACTCCAGCTCCAGGTCTCCCTGTGCCTGCAGCGGCTGGTTGTAGAGTCGAAGGGCAGCTGGAATAAAAGACTGTCCAAATCTCTTTGTGGTCTGACGGGGGAGGACAAATCTGTTGCTGAATTTGCTCCTTATCCCCGTCAGCTCCATGTGCAGTGGATGGGAGGGATTGGCCAACATGGCCGCCAGTTTTTTCCCCATCCTTTGTTCAGCCACCACCTCCAGGCTGACCAACCCCGTCCCCACCACAGAGCTGGCCTTCTTCACCAGCTTCTTCAGCCTGGTAGCGTTCCTGGCACAGATGTTGCCTCCCCAGCAGGCCACGGTGAAGAACAAGATACTGGAGACCACTGACTGGTAGAACATTCTCAGTAGCTTGTTACAAACATTAAATGACCTCAGCCTTCAGAAGGTGGTTGGTGTCGCACCACTGCACAAAGTTCTCCACCAGGGCATTGTACTCCCTTCCCCTTCTCATGTAGCCCACAATAGAGGAGTCATCAAAGAACTTCTGCAGGTGGCACTGGTGTGAGCTGAATTGGAAGTCAGAGGTGTAGAGGGTGAAGAGGAATGGTGCCAGGACAGTTCCTTGGGGGGCGCCGGTGTTACACACCACCACCTCAGACTGACAGCCCTGCAGTCTAACGTACTGTCGTCTGTCTGTCAGGTAGTTGTGGATCCAGGCTGTCAGGGAGTCTTCTACACACATCACTGCTAGTTTGTCTGCCAGCAGTGATGGCTTGATGGTATTAAATGCGCTGGAGAAGTGGAAGAACACGATCCTCACCATGCTCCGTGGCTTCGCCAGGTGTGTGTAGGCCCTGTGTAGCATTTAGATGACAGCATCTTCCACCCCCACCCTCTCCTGATATGCAAACTGCCGGGGGTCCAGGTAATCCTTCACCTGGGGCTTAAGATGTTGCTGCACCAGCCTCTTCAGGATCTTCATGACCTGAGGTATAAGGGTGGCAGGTCTGTAGTCATTTGGAGTGATGGGCCATCCATTCTTTGGCACTGGGACAATGCATGAGGTCTTCCATAGCTGTGGAACCTTCCTCAGTCTTAGAGATAGACTGAAGAGATGCTGGAATGTGTCCGCCAGCTCTCCAGCACACACCTTCAGTACCCTGGGATTGATGTAATCTGGTCCTCTGGCCTTGTGCGTGTTCGCTCTGGAGAACTGCTTCCTCACCTGCTCAGATGTTATTAAGCTGTGGGCGCCTCTAGGTGTGGAGCATGCTCCCTGGTTCCAACCGGTGCTGGTGGGAGGGGGTCAGGAGAAGTGGGGGCCACAGCTGCCTGGGGTGGGGTGCATTGGAGAGGGAGGAGGAGGGGGAGGGGGACGGTGGGGGGTGACAGGGCATAGGTTGGTCAAACCTGTTAAAAAAACAGTTCAGGTCATCTGCCTGCTCTCCGGTCCCCTTCACCCAAGTATGTGGCTGCTTGAGACCCATGATCTTCTTAAAGCCCTTCCTCCAGTTTCCTCCTATAGCTGTCTTTGGCTGCTCTCAGCTCCTTCTTCACCTCCTCCTGAGCGGTCTTGGCTCCCTCAGTGTCCCCCGCTTTTCAGGAGAGCCTTTATGTTGCCATTTATCCACGGCTTGTTGTTAGGAAAGCACTGCACCTTTTTGATGGGAATGATGCTCTGCTCGCAGAACTTGATGTAGTCTGTGACAAAGTCTACAAGACCATCTATGTCTTCCCCGTGGACTCTATGGAACATCCCCCTTTCGCTGGTCTCAAAACACGCCCTCATCTCCACCTCCAAATCCTCTGACCATTGCTGGACAGTCCTGATGGTTAGAGGCAGCCTCTTTATTATAAGGATGTATGCTGGTTCCATCCAGACCATGTTGTGGTCTGATGCCCCTAGTGGCGGGAGAGCTGTGGATGTGTAGGCTCCCTCCAGCTGATCCAAAATGCAGCAGTGTGAGTGCTGACAGGAATCAGCAGGAGAGACCATGTCTCTCCAGTGTTAGCTTCACTCCATTGGCTACCCGTTAAATTCAGACACCAATTTAAAATTGCATTACTTGCGTATAAAGCCCAAAACGGCTTAGCTCCGCAATATTTACAAGACCTGATAGTTCCTTATGTTCCTGGCAGAGCTTTTCGTTCTCGGAGTGCAGGTTTACTCGTAGTTCCTAGAGCAGGGGTGTCCAAAGTGGGTCCTTGAGGGCCGGTGTCCTGCATGTTTTAGTGGTTTCCCTGCATCAACACACCTGATTCTAATTAACGGTCGTCACCACCTTGTCATCAAAGTCTGGATAGTTCTGTTGATGACCAAGCTCCTTGTATCACGGTTTGATAAAAAAAGGGAAACATCTAAAACATGCAGGACACCGGCCCTCGAGGACCGACTTTGGACACCCCTGTCCTAGAGTATCCAAATGTAGATTTGGAGGGCGGGCGTTCTGCTATCAGGCACCATTACTATGGAACCAACTTGCAATTTGGGTTAAGGAGACTGACACCACCTCCACCTTTAAAACTAAACTAAAAACCTTTCTGTTTAGTAAAGCCTATAGTTAGTGTTAGTAAACCTCTAGTTAGTGTTATTAAACCTCTAGTTAGTGTTTAGTAAACCTCTAGTTAGTGTTAGTAAACCTATAGTTAGTGTTAGTAAAACTCTAGTTTGTGTAAACTCTAGTGTGTTAGAGTCAGTAGTTATAGCTGCAGCTATAGAACAAGTGTCAGGATTTGACATTTCCCTGTTTTGTTTTGTAAGCCCATGTCCCAGAGTTTCAGTTCAGTCTTGACCCTCCTGTTTCCCATCTGCCCTGATTGTCTGCACCTGTGTCTCGTTATCCTTTGTGTATACCTAATCTTGTCTTTCCACTGCACCTCGCTGGTCCGTACTGTTTGCTCCCTCCATATTCTCCTCGTCAAGTTTTTTGGAACTCCTGCCTCCTTCTCTCCTGCGTTTGGGTCCTCATCTAACCAGTCCTGACAACAAGACCATAATAGTTAGTCTCAAATATAGCTTCATAGTAGATATGCTGCTATATGCCTATGCTGCAGGGGGGCACCAACATGATCCACTGGGCGGTGCCTCGCACACTTCTTCTATTCTACTCCTCCCTTTTTCTCTTCTCCTCTTCCATTTTTTATTTATTATAAGTATCTCATAGCCATCATTTTTGTCCATCGTTCTTGTAGTTTGTTGTGCTGGGCCCTTTTTTTTCTCTTTTGTGTATATTTGCAAGCCGGAGCTTCGGGAGCTGCATGCTGGCCTGCAGTGGGGGGACTCACACAGCAGTGGGATGATCAGACGGGGGGGTCTGATCATCCCACTGCTGTGTGCTTGCTGACATCCTGGCCTGCCCCCTCTCCTTTCTCTGTTCTTCATTCTCTTGTCTGTTTTCTCTTTTCCTGCTCTGCCCAGCTGGCCTCCGACAGGAGGGTACCCCCTTATGATCCAGGTCCTGGTCCAGGTTTCTTCCCTCCTAAAGGGGAGTTTTTCTTACCACTGTTTGGCTTAAGGCCTTTCTCCCACTAGGGGAGTTTTTACCTGCCACTGTTCATGTTATGCTTATGTAATAATTGCTCGGGGGTTCATGTTCTGGGTCTCTGGAAAGCGCCTAGAGACAACTTCTGTTGTAATAGACGCTATATAAATAAAATTGAATTGAATTGACTCCAAGCAGCTTGATGATCCTGTGACTACAGTTGCAAATTTCCCTCAGAAGTTTGGAGTCCACTAGACTGTAGTAAACCTATGGCTGTGGACGCAGGATGAAAACTGATTACAAATTAAAGAGAAAAATTCATCTCCTCACCAGCTTTTCCATAAGGAAAAAAATCTACATCATTCTAAAACTTTTCTGAATTGGATTTGTATTTCTGTTCCAATAATGGCAACTCTGCAAACTGCACTCTTCCTCAGGACCTGTCAAATTTGTTTCCGACGTGTCGACGTTGAAAAACAAAAACGTTTCACAAAAAAAGTAAGACTGCTTTTCATTAGATGTTCAAGGGTTTCCATTTATATATGTACAATTAAAATCACAGTTTTAACAAAAATATGAAATAAATAAAATTAACAATACTAAGATAAATCCATTCTGAGTGACAAGTCTGATAAAGAAATAGGCATATCTCTCTCGCTCTTTTTAAAAAATAGTTGTGTGTGCATCCACAGGCAACTACAAACATTTGTTCCCCTCAAAGTACATTTCCCATGAAGCATTGGGTATAATAATCCCAGCTTTCATATTAGTTATATTCTTATCTTTTCTGTATTTTTTTGTTATTGTTTTTCTTTATTTGATTTATTTTGCATCAGGAATTCCTTCCCCTTCCTGAATGAATCAACCATAGCATCTGTGTGGGCTTTGGACATTGACAAGGACAAGAGTACCAGGTCACAGCGCAGCGGCCAGCTAGGCCACCCTGGTTTCTGTGTGTTTGTGAGTGTGTGTAAATATTTAAATTACTATACTTACTGAGATGCTTCTGACTTCCAATGTTCTGTTTTTTCTCTTCTTTTTTAGGACTTGTAGTAAAGATATAGAACATTTTCTCCTCAAAATGCTGTTTCATATACACTATGGTTTATATAATTTTTTGTCAAGTGCTAAAATGAATTAATGATTGATCAGTGTATTGAAATCATGTTTATACAATTTTTATATAATTTCTGTATATAGATATGATGTAATTGTTACCTCATATATGTATGTATACATGCATACACACACACACACACACACACACACACACACACGCACACGCACACACACATACACACACACACACACACAGGACTGTCTCAGAAAATTAGAATATTTTGATTGAATCCAGAATGTATGACGTTTTTGTTTTTTTAATTGCATTACAGAAAATAAAGAACTTCAATATTCAAATTTTCTGAGACAGTCCTGTACATACACACATACATGTATATATACATACATACATCATAGTAACATAAATACCTGGAGTGTGTGTTTCTGGACTCCAGTGTTTTATTGCAGTGTTTCTGGTGTTGGCTGGAGATCAATACAGTCACCGAGGAATCTTCCTCTTTTTGCAAATAAAAGGACAAAAATACAGGTAGGGGAGACAGTGGGAAAATGAACATAAAACAATTAAAATGTTCCATAGAGTTTTATCTTAAAAAATAGACGTGTTGTCTTTGTAAATCAGTAGTCTGAAAGAAGTGAAAGCCTTCCTTTTTCCGTTTGCTTATAACAAGGAGTTAAAGGATCGATCCAGCACATGAGAAGGGACAAACGAACAAACGTGTGCGTAGCAGAGATGGAGGGAGCACCCCGTGTTTCCAGTTGAAAGAGAGAATGACACGGCATCCATCTTTTTCTTTGACCTTTCCATCCCTCCTGAAGAGGCAACTGTCGGAGGAATAAAAAGGCAACGGTGTGAAAAAAGTCCACCTTCAACTGGCTCGAAAGATGAGTGGACGTTCATGAGAGGAAGGGCAAAACTATTTCAAAAAAAGAGTTCATGGCACAGAGGAAAGTTTCTACTGCATCAGATTCTCCTCATGCAGTCATGTACATTGCCACGTTTCATTTGACAAAAATCATTAAATATCCAAGGTGGCTTTCTGAAAAATGAAAATAGGAAAAGGGAAGAGAGATCCCGGTGAAAAAGGGAAATAACAGGAAAGTCCTGGATGAAAGGAGTAATAAAATCTTGGACGTGGCAGGATAGAGGTGAAGAGCAGAACGGGACAGCAGGTAACGGCGCAAGTTAAAAATAACAACATTTAGGCAACCCTGAATAAAAGCTGAACTGTTCATGCTTGAAAACAATAGCTACAAACACATTATTTGTACTGAAAATAATGAATAAATAAATGTCTAACACCTCGTGTTGGTAATACTGCAAGTATCTTATCTTCTTCTGGAATAAATCCTCCTCTTAAATTTCAAGTTATGTAAACTTGATCTATGGATTTGAGTTACTATTCCATTGTTAAAATATCATTATTATTGTTACTAGTGATTGCAATTCAAATATTTGTAATGGTTAATTAAGGTATGATTAAATGTACTGAGGTTCCTAAAACAAATGGCAGTTGTTTTCAGATGTTTGATTGAACATTCATGAAAAACACTTGTGTGGTTACTTTTAGCTGTGACTGTACATTTTAGAAGAAATTATTTAGAAATTATTTAGTATTTATAGAATGTTTATAAAAATGTCCATTTTGCTTTTTGAATTGAACCTGATTTTCTTAAGTTCAAAGTATGAGTCAACAAAAGTATGTACTAATGTACATTATACTAGCGTACCGGTATATACTTACAGGACTGTCTCAGAAATGTAGAATATTGTGATAACGTTCTTTATTTTCTGTAATGCAATTAAAAAAACAAAAATGTCATACATTCTGGATTCATTACAAATCAACTGAAATATTGCAAGCCTTTTATTATTTTAATATTGCTGATTATGGCTTACAGTTTAAGATTAAGATTCCCAGAATATTCTAATTTTTTGAGATAGGATATTTGAGTTTTCTTAAGCTGTAAGCCATGATCAGCAATATTAAAATAATAAAAGGCTTGCAATATTTCAGTTGAATTGTAATTAATGTATGACATTTTTGTTTTTGTAATTGCATTACAGAAAATCACAATATTCTGATTTTCTGAGACAGTCCTGTAAACATTATACTACTGTACCGGTATGTACTTATACATTAACTGAAATTGACGATGTGATGATTTTCTTTTACCAAGATAGATCTTCAGGGTCATTTTTATGGTCTTAAAAAAGGGGGAAAATAAATAATATGCTTAAAGTAAAAAAAGAAGTAATGAAGAAGGCAACTGAAGAAACAATAACGTGATTATTTTTAGAAAGCTCTGGACGAGTGATGGGAGAAGAGATGAACTGCTCAGTCCAGTTAGGAGGAGGAGGAGGAGGAGGAGGAGGAGGAGGAGGAGGAGCTGCTAGTGGACTAGGATTCAGAGGAAGTACGCGATACGCCATGAACGAGTGACTTGTAGATGTTGGAGGATAAGAATCGTGGGTAGGAGTCCCTGTGCATCAACGTGTAGATCTGCAGCTGAGCGTCTTCAAAGGTGTGAGACGTCGGGTCCTGCATCTTCCTGTTGATCACCTCTCGAACCCGGGAATCCAGACTCACCTGCAGGGAAACTGAGTTTAGTTAAGTGGAGGCTAAAGAAGTCACTTTGACAAACTTATCATATTTTGTGGACCATTAGGCGCACAGCATTATAAGGCGGAATATCAATGAAGGGGTCTATTTTCATACATAAGGTGTACTGGGTTATAAGCAGTACTCGAGTTGTAAAAAGAAATCAGGGGGGATGGTGGATTTTATCATATGGGGACAGATAATTTGTGCTGATTACAAATAATGTAATATATTACAAATAATGACCAGTAAGGGTAAGGGTAATACTCAACCGTCCAGTTTGTATAATTAAGGAAGATAGAATTTACTGAAACATGGAACAGCTGGCTACAGGCACAGAGCAGCAGCTCTGCTGCTGATGCTGTTCAGCCAGGCTGCAGACTGACCCGGGGAGCCGCCCCGCGGCTCAACATCTCCCCCTAGTGGCGCTAACCAGTAACTACAAGTATCGGTGCGCGGTATCGGAGGATTTTTGTGAGTACGAGTATGAGTATATGAGGGCAGTATCGGCCCTGATACCGATACCAGTATCGGTATCAGGGCATCCCTAATCAAAACACAACAATAAAAAACAGTTTTCTGAACTTATCAATATGACTCTGTCCTTCACAGGATAAGTAACATTGATCACTGCAAAAACTAAAAATAAGAATATTATATTGTTTTTCAAGTCTTTTTCAAACCTCGCCAGAATAAAGGCTGATTTATGGTTCCCGTTACACCAACGCAGAGCCTACAGCGTAGGTTACGCGGCGACGCGCGCCGTACCCTACGCCGTAGGCTCTGCGTCGATTTAACACGGAACCATAAATCAGCTCCGGAGCCGGCAGGCAGGCAGAAATCCCGAAATTTTCGGAGCAAATTTCTTAACAGACGTAGCTACAACTGTTAGATTTCATCTATTAAACCAACATTTATCTTCCTAAATGATTTATTTCAGCCAGCGGTAATTCTCCACAGAGTTGCAGGTTTCTCCCCGGGACGACGGTGCAGGTTGACCCGGCGATCACGTCTGTACTCCAGCTGCTGCTGTGACCTGGCCGGCGGCTCTTATCATCTCCGAAAACATCAGATCAAATTTCTTAACATGCGTTATTTGGATAAACTGAGCCCAGGTTGGGGATCTTAACGGTTACTGTCCTGAAAGAATATTAAAACTTAATAAAGTGGCATATTAATAGCGCTACAGCTGAAAGTGTGAGTAGTAGGAGTATTGGGACAGGGCCCTGGGAATATTTCAATTCAATTCAATTCAATTTATATAGCGTCTAATACAACAAAGGTTGTCTCTAGACGCTTTCCAGAGACCCAGAACATGAACATAAACCCCCGAGCAATTATTACATAAACAATGGCAGGTAAAAACCCCCCTAGTGGGAGAAAAACCTTAAGCCAAACAGTGGCAAGAAAAGCTCCCCTTTAGGAGGAAGAAACCTGGACCAGGACCTGGATCATAAGGGGGGACCTCCTGCCGAAGGCCAGACTGGGGGAGTCAGGGACGTCAACAGCACAGCATGCAGGTGGAAGCAGCAACGGGATGACCGGGGGTGGGGACCGCAGGCCAGCACGCAGCTCCCGAAGCTCCGGCCCAATCAGCAAGTCCCAGGTTAGGTTCAGGGTCGGGGAAAGGTTGAGAAGGGGCAGGGCCAGGGAGAGGAGTCTTGACGGACAAATCTCTCCCCCGCCTGAAAGGGGCCTAAAATCTGTAGCTTCTTTTTTAGGGGTAGTGGTAGTGAGGAAGGGCTAGTGGAAGAAAGTAGGGGGTGTATTGGGATTGGCCCTACATCTGCTTATTTAGTTATATAGTCATCCCTGTAGTGCATCAACTAACCATTGTATCTGTATCTCTCCTTTCTCTGTTGTGCCTTCTCTCTATCTGATCTCTCTTTTCCTGCTCTGCCCAGCTGGTCTTCAGCAGGAGGTTCCCCCTTATGATCCAGGTTTCTTCCCTCCTAAAGGGGAGTTTTTCTAAGGTTTTCTCAGTCTAGAGGAGTTTTTACCTGATTGTTTATGTAATAATTGCTTGGCGGTCGTGTTCTGGGTCTCTGAAAAGCCCCTAGAGACAACTTGTGTTGTAATAGCTATAAAAATAGGATTTGAAAATGAAATGAAATGTGGAGTGTGCTTTGAAAGTTAAGATTGAAGACTGAATTATGGTTCTGCGTTAAATCAAAGGAGAGCCTACGCCGTAGTGTACGCGGGTACGCGGCTACGCGGGAGTCTCTCCGTAGCCTATGCCGTAGCCTGACCTGCACCTCCCAAAAAATGTAGACCCAACGCAGACCGAGAGGGCTGTGAATGGTTTGCTTGGTAGCAACGCATTTCCGGTTCCGGTTCGTGAAGCAGTCGGGAACTTTCAGCGCCCTTTTCTTCCTGTTTGTGTGATTTTTTTTTTAGGGGGTTGTTGTGGTTTTTTGCACAATAGTTGTCCTTATCTCTTTGATTCACTGTGACCGGAAAAGCCGGAAGCTAAACAAAGTATCAACTAGCGCTCTGGGGGGGTACTGCACCGCGGAGAAATGGAGTGACGGAGAAGTCCGAAGGTTCACGACGGCATCACGGCAATGGCGTAGGCTCTGCGTTGGTTTAACACAGAACCTTAATTCAGGCTTAAGAAGAAGCAAAGTACTTCAGGAGATGTTTAAAATACTTAGTCCCTTTAAAAGCTACTCATTGTAGGTTGGAAATGTTGGACAGAGCAAAAGGATGTAAAGGTGCAGCTAAAAGGATTTTCTTTTTTTATATTATTTCAACTGAACTGACAATGATTTAACAAAAAAAAACAATTAGTCATTTGGTCTGTACAATACTAGAAAATTGTAAACCCAAACTGATTCCATGGGATGTTTGGTTTTATCTGATGAACAAAAAAAGTATTTGAATATAACTATGAGGAAGTAAAAAATCTAAACCTGGCATTCTGGAAGTTTCATATGATAGCTATGGTGGCCTGAACTAGGCAGCATTCATTGATGAAAAAGAAACAGGTTGGTATTTGCAAGATAGATCAGTACTGATGACAAAACCGGAAGAGGAAGCCATGGATTCTCCTACTTTTGACACAAATCTAGTGCAAATAGTCAGTTATTAACACTAGACAGACTTATAACAAGATGGCAGCCACCAGAAGGATATCTGTGTGTACAAAAAGAACTTTTTTATATGCTTTTTGCACAGGTACAAAGTTAAAATAAAAGTATTACTTAAAGGAGCATGAGGCAGGATTGAGGCAGGATTTATGAAAAAAATGCGTATACGTTTTAAGTTTTCTAGTAATAAGGTCAGATGAAGCGTTCCAAATCAAAAAGAATGATCCCTCTAGTGTATCTCTCCTTTGCCTTGAACAGGCTGTGTGCTGCAAAATGTGCTGCAATTCGGTCCCAAATTTCCCGCGCTGTCCTGTGGATGTGACGTCACATGACACTGCATGCACGTTCTCCCCGTTCTCCCGTGCCGGCTTCACTGTTGGCTGCAGTACCCCCGACGGCCGTCGTGGTGAAGGGTGGCGCTAGAGAGTCTCATTTCTTAAAAGGAGCCTCATGCTCCTTTAAAATGTTTAAGTCTTGTTGGAGGCTTAAGAAATAAAATGTATTTTGACATTGGTTGAATGCCTTTAACTGTCATTTTGCAGCAAAGGCGTATTCTGTTCTCACTCAAGACTGCTTTGGCAAACTTTACTTTTTTTTCTTTAAACATAGCTTTATAAAACTGCAAGCGTCCAAACTATGTTTAAATCTCGCTATAAATAGAAGAATTGTCAGGTTTTATTAACCGACTTTACCTCTTTCGGTGACAGTATAGAAATGTAGTCTTCGTAGATCAAACAGGCTTTTTCCTTAATGTCATTCTTGTTGATTTCTTGCTTGAGGTCTTCACAGGCCAGCCAGAATAACATGTTCTCTTCGCTGTACTCCGTCTGCAGGAACTCTCGGAAAACATTTCGACCTGCAGGGTTCCTCATCAACTTGTCGAATGACTGAGACCACAACCGGATCTCCTCCGCTGACGGTTTGGTGCTGAGGGTGAAAAGGGAAGAAATCTGTTCCTTAGGATATATCTTTATTTTCCATGTCTCACACACAATGAACAAACAAATTGGTACTTTAATTTGAAAGGATTCTCTATTGTGTAAAGGACCTATTTGACATTAAAGACAATTTAACAAATACTCTCCTGTGTATTTTGTACATCATTTTGTACTGTTACCGTAGAGAGGGTGTGAGGTTAATTAACCGTTAAACTTGTTTTGTCCTCACAAAACTGTCACATGCTTTGTGAACAGATGTCAGAATGCCTCTTCCTGATCTACTCAGGTTTTTGGACTGTTCTGGTGACATCTGTCTACTGTAGTGTGATTGGAGGGGCACCTGAGACTGGGTAAGAAAATGCTCCTCTCGATAAATACCTGGGGTATTAAATGTGTAAGCGTTGGTTCACGGATCTGGGACCCAAGTCAGGGACTTTGCCAACGCTCACGGGTCTGGGACCCAACGAGAGGAGGTCTCTATTGGAATGGGTTTTTTGTCTAATGTTTGTCTTGTCTAATGTTTTGTCTAATGTTCATGACTGAAACTGTTGGGGTTTCCAACATTATGAAGTAAAGTTTCGATTGTTCACTAGATTGATCAGCGCTAAAAACAAACTGTCAAAACGGAAATTTATGAGCTGAAAGAAACTTAAGAAAGTTAAAAAAAAAATGGCTAAAATAGCAAATACGTTGTTAAACTAAAATTTATTGCGAGCCTAAAATAATTTCCAAAGACTCTTAGTCGACGAGAGACGTCCCTAAGACTAGGTGAAAAAAAAGATTGTGACAAAAATGGTGTGAAATAATAATATACGGGAACTTAAAAGGATCAAAAGATAATTCATTTAAGGCCAAAAGCCAAACTGATTAAACGTTCAAAATGGGAGATGGGAAAGAGGAGAAAAAGGGGCTGCTGCAAAGCTGCAGCAGGGCCAAAGGTCATGGTGCAGGGTGTGTGTGGAAACAGCTGCAGCAGTGTGTGTGTGTGTGTGTGTGTGTGTGTGTAAGAGCGCTCCATGTTGCCTGTTTGGCTACGCGATCACGAGAAGCTGCATGTGGGTGAGGCTTGGTGAATCCTGAGAGTGAGGTGTCCTCTCATTTTGGGACTAGATGTCCGTGAGTTGAGTGTTACAATCTCTATGGGGAGGTTTTTGTTAAAATGATACAAATAACTGGCTTCTTCAGATGGTGTGATCTGTGTCTGACGAGGGAGACTTTTGTCTGCTGGACAACACAAGAGCTTCAGAGGACGTCTTGGCTAGTGTTTCAAGTGAGAAGCTCCCCTCTTGGGGAGGCGTAGAAATATAGTCTTTTTCTATCATTCTAAGGCCTGAATGGAGGCATAGTGACGTAGAATTGTCAAATTGGGTTTAATTCACCTCGAGTGGTTGCAGATTACTTTTGTAATACTGTATTTGACCCAGATCATATGAAAATGTAATTCTTGCCATTGCGAGTATGAGATGTGCATGATTGGGTTGACTGTGACATAAGCGTGAAACATATCAATCATTTTTCTTTATCTTGTCTGTCGTGAAGTCACGTACTGATGATTGACAGCCTCATCAGGTTGGGTTTTGTCCCGTAAAATGAGCGCCCGCTGTATTTTGGATACAGTGTAGGGGCGTGTTCATGAACCTAATTGCATGTCAGAGACATTTTACACAGAAAGGAGCATGAACGGATGGGACCGTTATGTGATTAACCGTTTTGTCACTGGACCATTATGTTATTATCTTGTGTGTTGTTACTTTCATAAAACCATAACCCACTTGGGTTGAAATTAGGAAATTTTGAAATAAGGAATTTGTGTGGTCCTTGACTAAGGTATAAGACAGAATTTAACGGGTTTTGCCCCCAACTAATCTAAGGTGACGGCGGGGGGATCTGAGGGACATAGAAATAAACGACCCTAGAGAATCATTAAGTCAGACCTGCCGACCTGCCAGGGTGCAAAGGTCAAGAAGTGGAAGAACCACTTATCTGGGGAGAAGTCAGGACTCTGGCAGCCCTGACCCTTCCAGGAAAAAGACATTTGGTTAAATGAAGGTGCTACTGTAACTTCAGAAGGCTTATATCATGTAGTGTGAAGCAAACCAGTATTTCCAAAAAACCTGTTCCCCCTGGTGGCTAAATTGAGCCATGGGAAGTCCCAGTCCCAGTTTTGCTGAAAACTCAAATATTCTATCTAAAAAAATTAGAATATTCTGGGAATCTTAATCTTAAACTGTAAACCATGATCAGCAATATTAAATTAATAAAAGGCTTGCAATATTTCAGTTGATTTGTAATGAATCCAGAATGTATGACATTTTTGTATGTTTAATTGCATTACAGAAAATAAAGAACTTCATCACAATATTCTAATATTCTGAGACAGTCCTGTATATTCTAATATTATCATTAGAGTTATTACATATCATATAATATTAATAGATGTGTGTGGCAGGGTGCAGGATTGGTGCACAGGTGACGCGGCTGGAACAGCTGATGGTGCACAGGTGTGTCTAATCACTCTCTGTGTATTTCAGTAGCGTGCGGGCCCTGGAGACGGAGGGAGGACAGAAGCAGAGCGGAGCCTGAGTGAAGCCCTGCTGGAAGTGCTGGTGCACGCGTTGCCTCTAAAAACGTTAAAAATAAAAACGTTTCTGCACCGATCCCTGTGTCCGCTGTTCTGGCTGTGACCCCGCAGCAGCGAGACGTGCTACACAGGTCCTTGCTGCCTGCAACTGCTTTTTGAAGAACATACATCTCCCTGGAAAAGTCCTGTTATTATCCACACAGACTCAGACTGTGTTTCAGGCTGAAAACTCACCAAACTTCATAGTTTAGTATGAGCTCCATCTTGGTTTCTTGTGATATTCTTTTTCTCCTCCTCTGCCTCCGTCGTTCCTCTTCATTCCTGACGGTGAGACTGACATGATAAAACGGCTCTCAGACAGGAAACGCAACACAACGCAACACAAACGCTCACACACTTACACAACATGATAAACAATAAACCAAGTCTTACAGAGACTGCTGTCAAAACTATAGTCACAGATTGATTATAGCCAATAACAACAGTCAAATCAATTAGGTTAAAGTGTCTGCAACTGTGTGTCTATGATGTTTAATAGAAAAAATGAGCCATAATTAATTAGTTTTCATGTAGGGATGATGAACAAAGGAGCCTTTTAGAGCTAGCAAGGTGGTAAAAAAGAAGGAATACTTTAATAAAGTTATTTTAATAGGGGACTGGTGATGATTTGGTACAAAAGCAGTATCCATGTCAACACTTTACAGTCACAACTTTTATTGCAATGGCCTGAAATCCATAGCAGATTTTGATTAACAAATGGCATGAAGTTGATGAGAAAAACAATTAAAAAATTGGGTCCGTACTGTCTGAAAAAAAAATGAAAGTCAAAACAAATGTAACGATCAGTGTTGTTTTTTTTGTTTTTTGTTTTGAATTTTTACTTTCCATATCATCCCAACTTTTCTGATTTGGATTTATATGTCAGATCCAGACATATAAATATGATTGGAGGTTTTCAAAGAGAAAACAAATACATTCACAACTATTTTCCATTTTCATTCAAACTATATCAAGAATGGGCCGCTCGGTGGCACAGTGGGTTAAGAGGCTACAGTCCTCCTGCAGCGGTCGCAGGTTCCAATCCCGGCCTGCGCACTTTGCTGCATGTCATCCCCGATCTCTCTCTCTACCCCTTTCATATCTGCAGCTTGAATAAAGGGCCACTAGAGTCCAAAAAAATCTTAAAAAAATAAAATAAATAAACTATGAAGAATGTCTGCTCTAATCTGACACAAAAGAGCATCATCCCATTTTTCATCAAATCACATCTGCTCGTGGAGAGTGAAAAAAGAAGTGACGGTGCATCTAACTAGAATGTATCCCAGAAACAAAGCTAATGCCTCTGCTGCAGCTGATGTGGAACACCTAGAAAATTCAGTAAAGAGCCTTATTGGTCAACTTGGGCTGCTTGTGTTTCCTACAAACTTCCAATATCAGAAAAGATGATTGCAAATGACAACAGGACAGAGCTACTTGAACAAAGCCTTAAGAAGCTGCTCCACTGGCACAACATTAGTCATGTGATCCAGCAGAGACTTCTAAATGTTCTGCTCTGAAAACACCAAACACCAACATTTAACGATACAACTCCGTTTTTTAACTATGATGTTGGCAGGTGAGGGTGGAAAAGCCTGAAAGAACATTCTCCAGGTTGTTCACTTTGGTAGGAGAGATTAAAGCCTGAATTACGGCTCTGCGTTAAACCAACGCAGAGCCTACGCCGTCACCGTGACGCCGTCGTGAACCTTCGGACTTCTCCGTCACTCCATTTCTCCGCGGTGCAGTACCCCCCCAGAGTGCTAGTTGATACTTTGTTTAGCTTCTGGCTTTTCCGGTCGCAGTGAATCAAAGAGATAAGGACAGCTATTGTGCAAAAAACCACAACAACCCCCTAAAAAAAAATCACACACACACGAAGAAAAAAGCGCTGAAAGTTCCCGACTGCTTCACGAACCAGAACAGGAAATGTGTTGCTACCAAGCAAACCAATCACAGCCCTCTCGGTCTGCGTTGGGTCTGCGTCGCCTCCACGCGTACCGTATTTTCTGCATTATAAGGCGCACCTTCAATGATGATGTATTTTAAAACGTTTTCCATATATAAGGCGCACCGCATTCTAAGGCGCTCCAGTAGAGGCTGGGGTTACGTTATCATCCATTAGACCAAGGGTCTCAACCCGCGGCTCTTTCATCCTTATACTGTGGCTTGGGAAAATAAATGACCTTTGATGAGAGTGGCCTACCAGTATGCCTCATTTGTGGAGAAAAACTGTCTAACAATAAACGCTCAAATGTCGCAAGACATTTCAACAATACACACAGAGCCTTTGCTGAAAAATATCCAGAGGGAGAAGAGAGAAAAAAAGCTGTTTCGGAACTGATGCGGAAGGCTGATCTGATGAAAAATCACTTCAAGAAGAGGGTGAAGTTGCGGCTCAATATTGATCCATATATAAGGCGCACCGGATTATAAGGCGCATGGTCAGCTTTTGAAAAAATTTAAGGCTTTTAGGTGCGCCTTATAGTGCGGAAAATACGGCAGTTCCATTTTGCACGTCAGGCTACGGCGTAGGCTACGGAGAGACTCCCGCGTAGCCGCGTACCCTACGGCGTAGGCTCTGCGTTGATTTAACGCAGAGCCATATATTCAGGCTTAACTCCTGTTGAAACAGACCCTTAAATAAATGAAATAAATGCATTCGTTAACGAGTTGTGGTAATCTTCTTCTTTTCGAGTCTGTTTCAATCTCAGATGTGGTTCTGACAGTATCCGGTGCAGGTCACAGCCGTGGGGGCGGTTCTGCCAGGTCCCGGGAGGGGGCTGCACTCGGGGGCATCGGAAGAGTCCAGTAGGTGGGACACCGACTACGTTTCCATGCATCAATAACCCTTTTAAAACCCGAATATTGGCAATAACCTGAATTTGCACGGCCATGTAAACACCAATAACCCCTTTGAATAACCAGAATTTGCTCATATTGGGGTTTTTAAAAACCCCAATATGAGCCCTGGGTTACTCCTTTTAAAACCCGAATATTGGGTCATGTAAACGCCAAACGGAATATCCCCATCAAACGGAACAGGAATTTGTTTTTTGCACATGCTCTGTTCACAAGGAATCCTGGTCTTTTGAGTCCAGGAAGTTCTTCTAAACACGGAGAAACCAAGACCAGGAGGAGACTAATCACTTCATAAATGTAATGAAGGATATGAACATTTCTGCATTTGTAGACGGTAGAAAGTACCGGGATAGAAGATTTACAAGAAGGTGAGAGAAAAGTTGCGCGAAGCAGCATTTGTTTTGAATTTGGATACAGGAAGAAGAAGCAGAAATTAGGGGAATTGTGTCATCACGTTCTCCGTGCGTCGCTGGTTTGATCCAGATATCCTGAATGATTAATTACCATGTAAACGGAATATTCCCAATGTTTCAGTAACCGGAATATTAGCAATAACCCCAATTTTGACTGCATGTAAACGTAGTCATTGACTGTACTGCTCCACACCTGCATGTATCTTCTGTCTGGTAGGTCCATGCTTTCATGAGAGCCGAGCGTCTCCCCTGGGTCTTCCAGGTCGGCCATGGGAGGTCGTGCCGGCTGGCGAGGCATTCAGTCGGGGTGATTCCTCTCTCCATCCAGCCTTGGGCTGGTTGTGATAATGATGTGATCTTTCTCTCTCTGCTAGTCTCTGTGTGCTTGCGTTATTATGTATATGTGTGATTGTCTTACCATGAGCAGCTGCAACAGCAACACCAGCAGAGGCAGCAGGGATTGGGCCGGTGGGAATGGTGGATAGTGGTCATGTCCCGCCCAGCTCTCATCCCAGTCAGAGCGGAGGTTTGGTTGTGACCCCTCCCCACCTGCAGGGCCGGGATCGGACCTGTGTACTGTGCAGAGACAGATATCTGCTCAGTTGTTTATTGCTTCACTGTAAAAAGAATAAAATTGGGGTAAGACTGATCTGAGGATGAAGTATGTTAGGGAGCTTTCACACCTGTCCCGTTTGGAGCAGTTGTTCCGGAACAGAAAGCGTTTCCCCCTAAAGATCGGTTCGTTTGGTACATGTGAACACAGCAATCACGCTCGGAAACGGCACAAAACAAGCGAGCCGAGATCTCCTAGGAGAGGTGGTCTCGGCCCGATTCCATTCCAGACCTGAAACGGTTCATTTTTTTTATTTGTAGTGAGAACATAATCCACACAGCAACCGATACAACTCCATTCATTGTGCGACCGCGGTGCAAGGAGAGGAGTCGGTGCAGCCTCCACCACCTTCTCTCCTATTGGACGTGCCGAGATGTCGTCCCAGCGCAGCACGGTGAAATTAAAAAATGTTCAATTTGGGCAGAGTTAGCGCAGCGAAAACCCTCAGCGGCCTCTCGCCCGCCGCTGAGCTCCGCTCTGCGCCGAGCGCATGTAAATGAATGGGTAAAGCCTGATTTATGGTTCTGCGTTAAATGGACACAGAGCCTATGCCGTACCTTACACCGTAGCATCTGCGTTGGTGTAACGCAGAGCCTACGCCGTACCCTACGCCGTACCCTACGCCATACCCTACGCCGTAGGCTCTGCGTTGGTGTAACGCGGAACCATAAATCAGCCTAAAGCCGACGGTGGTCTGCGCTTTGCGCCCTCTCTGTGAAAGGGGCTTGTTGTTTATCCCGGGGTGCGGAAGAGGAAACTCCTTCCGCGTTCATTTGACCAATCAGAGAACAGTTGGTTCGTGCATGGCATTTGTTATCAGCTTTGAAATGGTACAGATGGTTGCCTTGTGAACACAAACCCCACGAACGAGAAACGGAACAACTGTATCGATTTAGCCCCTGAATCGGAACAAAACAAACGGGCCACAGGTCTGAAAGCAGCCTAAGTTTTTGTTTTTTGTGTTCCCTTACCACCCAACACAACAGTCCCCTTATACAATAAACTATGTCTAAAAAGACACCATCATACAATCATCTTGTCATAAGTGCATGCAGTTTACTCAGTGCTTAGTCATGCAAGGAGCTGGGAAAATCTTCTAACTAATTCTGATGAGTAGAGAAGTGTACTAGATGCAGAAGTTCTCCTTAAAGAGCTGAGTCTTTAGCTTGGTTTTAAAAGTAGGTCCAGACCTGCAGATCAGAGTTTGGTAGGTCATTCCCCCATCATGTGACCATGGGGGAAATAATGGAGGAAAAGAGTCTAGCTACTGACAAGAAGCTGCTATAAGACAGAGAGAGAACCAGAACCACCCCAGACACAACCAGAACCACCCCAGACACAATCAGAACCACCCAGACACAATCAGAACCATCCCCAACACAACCAGAACCTCCTAAGACAGAACCAGAACCACCCAGACACAACCAGAACCACACTAGACACAACCAGAACCACCCAGACACAACCAGAACCACCCAGACACAACCAGAACCATCCAGACACAACCAGAACCACCCCAGACACAACCAGAACCATCCAGACACAACCAGAACCACCCCAGACACAATCAGAACCACCCAGACACAATCAGAACCACCCAGACACAATCAGAACCTCCCCAGACACAATCAGAACCATCCAGACACAACCAGAACCTCCCCAGACACAACCAGAACCACCCCAGACACAACCAGAACCACCCAGACACAACCAGAACCACCCCAGACACAACCAGAACCACCCAGACACAACCAGAACCACCCCAGACACAACCAGAACCACCCAGACACAACCAGAACCACCCAGACACAATCAGAACCACCCAGACACAACCAGAACCACCCAGACACAACCAGAACCACCCAGACACAATCAGAACCACCCAGACACAACCAGAACCACCCAGACACAACCAGAACCACCCCAGACACAACCAGAATCTCCCCAGACACAACCAGAACCACCCCAGACACAACCAGAACCCCCCAGACACAACCAGAACCACCCAGACACAACCGTGGTTCTGGTTGTGTCCCAGACACAACCAGAACCACCCCAGACACAACCCACAACCAGAACCCCCCAGACACAACCAGAACCCCCCAGACACAACCAGAACCCCCCCAGACACAACCGTGGTTCTGGTTGTGTCCCAGACACAACCAGAACCACCCCAGACACAACCCACAACCAGAACCCCCCAGACACAACCAGAACCCCCCAGACACAACCAGAACCTCCCAGACACAACCAGAACCCCCCAGACACAACCAGAACCTCCCAGACACAACCAGAACCCCCCAGACACAACCAGAACCCCACAGACACAACCAGAACCCCCCAGACACAACCAGAACCTCCCAGACACAACCAGAACCACCCCAGACACAACCCACAACCAGAACCACCCCAGACACAACCAGAACCATCCAGACACAACCAGAACCATCCTAAAATGTAACCAGAACCACCCTTAACCAAACATGAACCACCATGAATACAACCACAACCATCAAATACAGAACCCTGTCTCCTCCCTCAAGTAGATATATTTGAATATGATAATGAGTTAATTATCCATTAAAAAACGCTCAGGGCGGCACTATTAGAGCAGCACGGTGGCTTAGTGGTTAGCACTGTTGCCTCACAGCAAGAAGGTCCCCGGTTCGACTCCCAGGCCCGGCAGGGGTCTTTCTGTGTGGAGTTTGCATGTTCTCCCTGTGCTTGCGTGGGTTTTCTCCGGGTACTCCGGCTTCCTCCCACAGTCCAAAAACATGCATATTAGGTTAATTGGTGATTATAAATTGTCCGTAGGTGTGAGTGTGATTGTGAGCATGGTTTGTGTGTCTATATGTGGCCCTGTGATGGACTGGTGACCTGTCCAGGGTGTAACCCCTGCCTCTCACCTAAAATAAGCTGGGATAGGCTCCAGCAGACCCCCGTGACCCCGCAAGGGATAAAGCGGGTAAGATAATGAATGAATGAATGAATGAATGAATGAATAAAAAACGCTCATCCTAACAAGGAACTTGCAAAAACAAGTAAAACAAATTAAAAAAAACATCAGCTGAGCTGGAGACAGTCCTGTCAGAAGTTGAGGCCTGGAAAAATACAGATACAAGTTTTACTCATCAAAGTCCTAAATGATATTCATCTGAATAATGATGCAGGCAAATCCTCTGTTCTGGTATTATTGGATCTGAGTGCTGCATTCGACACAGTTGATCATAACATTCTTCTCAGCAGATTGGAAAAGTGGGTGGGACTTACCGGCACTGTGCTTCAATGGTTTAAATCTTACTTACAAGATAGGGCCTTCTTTGTGTCAATTGGAAACCATGAGTCTGAGAGAACCAAGATCACATGTGGGGTTCCTCAAGGGTCCATTCTCGGACCGCTTCTATTCAACATCTATATGCTACCGCTAGCTCAGATTATGGAACATCACAACATTTCCTACCATACTTAAGCCGATGACACACAGCTCTATATTTCAGTGTCACCACGTGACTACAGTCCCCTACTCTCATGAGTAACTGTATTCACCAAATCAATGAGTGGATGTGCCAGAATTTTGTCCAGCTAAATGCAGAAAAGACAGAGGTGATCATTTTTGGCCCTAAAAATGAAAGGGAAAAGATCATCGCTCACCTTGGCACCATGTCATTGACAGCTACAAATCAAGCCAGAAATCTTGGTGTAATTATTGACTCAGACCTGAACTTCAACAGCCATCTAAAGTTTTTCACTAAATCTGCCTATTACCACCTAAAAAAGATTGCTAGAATTAAGGGGATTCTGTCTAAACAAGACATGGAAAAACTTATTCATGCATTCATTTTCAGTAGGTTGGATTATTGCAATGGCATCTTTACAGGCCTTAACAAGAAATCCATCAGGCAGCTGCAGCTGATCCAGAACGCTGCCGCCAGGAAACTGGACGATATTACACCAGGAAACTGGACCATATTACACCAGGAAAGTGGACCGTATTACACCGGTCATGAAATCACTACACTGGCTTCCAGTTAGTCAAAGGATAGAGTTTAAAATCTTACTGCTGGTCTACAAAGACCTGAATGGTCTTGGACCAAAATCCATGCTGGATCTGTTAGTTCCTATGAAGCTCCCAGACCCCTGAGGTTCATCTGGATCTGTTAGTTCCTATGAAGCTCCCAGACCCCTGACGTTCATCTGGATCTGTTAGTTCCTATGAAGCTCCCAGACCCCTGAGGTTCATCTGGATCTGTTAGTTCCTATGAAGCTCCCAGACCCCTGACGTTCATCTGGATCTGTTAGTTCCTATGAAGCTCCCAGACCCCTGAGGTTCATCTGGATCTGTTAGTTCCTATGAAGCTCCCAGACCCCTGAGCTTCATCTGGATCTGTTAGTTCCTATGAAGCTCCCAGACCCCTGAGCTTCATCTGGATCTGTTAGTTCCTATGAAGCTCCCAGACCCCTGAGGTTCATCTGGATCTGTTAGTTCCTATGAAGCTCCCAGACCCCTGAGGTTCATCTGGATCTGGTTTGTTGTGGTTCCAGAACCAGAACCAAGCAAGGTGAGGCAGCGTTCAGTTATTCTGCTCCTCACCGGTGGAACAAACTTCCTGTAGACCTGAGGTCTGCTCCAACTGTAGATCCTTTAAATCAGGATAAAAACATTACTGTTTACTCAAGCGTACTCTTAAATTAAATACTTACCTGCTGTATTCTACTGCCCTTATTTTTAACAGATTGTGCTTTTTATTATTTTACCTCTTTTCTTATCATCTTATTCAATCATATATATATCATTGTTATTTACTGTCTAATTATGTCTTGCCGCTTTTAATGTCAATGTAAAGCACTTTGAATTACCTTGTGTTGAATTGTGCTATACAAATAAATTTGCCTTGCCTTGCCTTGCCTTTAAAACGATTGGAGAAAAGGTGAAAAGAGACGTTGTACTGTAGGTGTCCGGACTGCAACGTGAACATCTGTCTCTAATTGACAAGAAACATTTTTCTTGTAGCAGAAATTAGCCTCTTTTACATTGGTGCATACTCCCTCTGTGTGTGTGTGTGTGCGTGTGTGTGTGTGTGTGTGTGTGTGTGTGTGTGTGTGTGTGTGTGTGTGTGTGTGTGTGTGTGTGTGTGTGTGTGTGTGTGTGTGTGTCGGTGTCGGTGTGTGTGTGTGTGTGTGTGTGTGTGTGTGTGTGTGTGTGTGTGTTTAAGAGTTATTTGTGTTATAATCTCCGCTACACATTCATGAAGCACTTGAAGATGAAACTCAGACCTTACCTGGCAATAAAAATGACTGTGTGTTGAGGTTAATTAATAAAAACTTTTTCCTTTACTGGGGGAACAATAAAACAGTAGACTGCCAAGAGGGCTGGTGAAGGAAACACACCCACACACACACACACACACACACACACACACACACACACACACACACACACACACACACACACACACACACACACACACCCATGCACACATGATCTTTGTGTTTTTTCTGGATATTCTAATTCTCATATTGACTACAGATGCATTATAAAGATTCAAACCACAGAACGAGGAGTATTGGAGATTCACTGAACTCAAGCCCTGACATGGTGCGATGTGTAATTTAACATTCGCACACAGAGACCTTGTCTCCTCTTTCACTGATCTTTCACTCTGCAAAATCTCACACACTCTTTCTTCATCTACAGCAGTCACTTCCACCCCCCCTACCTCCAAACAAAACGTGGGTTTATAAATCCAGCCTAACAGTACACAGAGGTGACGTGTTAAAGTTGTTTCTTTTACTAGAGGGCTGAGCCGCAAACCATATCAACCTCCAAATTCCTCTCCTCTCCTTATAAGGAGAAGCCTGTCTGAGAGCACGCTCACACTGATGAGTATTGTGCTCAAACATACACAAGAATACACGAGTACGCACCAATATCAATTTGGGATTGACCGGCAACCTCCAACGTGCACAACTGGAGAGCCATCCCTGTTAAAATAACACACACAAACATACATTGCACACAGTTTTTGTCCAAACTTAAAAGTTTTAGCTATTTTATGGACAAACATGCTCCTCTTCATCGTGAATGGACGAGAGAGCCCTACTGCTGAAAACACTAATCTTCTACATAAGAGAAATCAGCTCTGGGCCAATGCAAGGAAGTCGGGCCTCGCGGCTGATTGGCTACTTTTATGCCAAGCTTCAAGCTTATACTTGCTTTTGAGAGCTGCTGCCTAACATTGTTGTTGATTATATATCTGAAATGTCTATATAAAACTGAAATGCTAAACTGTTTTAACAAACATTTCATAGCCCCGAGCTCCTTTTTTGGCTCTTCATGTGATGGTAATTCACCCTCTCTCCCTCTTGTTAGCCCAGCCCTCTCTATTAAAGACGTTCTTACAGCCTCAAAAGACCCAGACCAGGGGTCGGCAACCCAAAATGTTGAAAGAGCCATATTAGACCAAAAACACAAAAAACAAATATGTCTGGAGCCGCAAAAAAAAAGTCTTGTATAAGCCTCAGAATGAAGAAAAAAAAGATTTTTTTTTTTTTCATTATGCACTTCGAGAAAAAAGTCAAAATGTCGAGAAAAAAGTTGAAATTTCGAGAAAAAAATCGAAATGTCAAAATTAATGTTGAAGTACAATCTTGAGACAAAAGTTGAAATGTTGAGAAAAAGGTCAAAATATTGCGAAAAAAGTCGAAATGTTGAGAAAAAAGTCAAAATTTCGAGAAAAAAGTTGAAATATCAAGATTAAAAAGGAAAGAAAAAAGGAAGAAAAAAGAAAAAGAAAACAGATAAAAAAGAAGAAAAAAAGAAGAAAAAAAAGAGAAAAAAGGAAAAAAGATTAAAAAAAGGAAAAAAAAGGTCAAACATTTTTGAAAAAGCTCCAGGAGCCACTAGGGCGGCGCTAAAGAGCTGCATGCATCTCTAGAGCCGCGGATTGCCGACCCCTGACCTAGACCCTCGAAAATCAGCGGGCCCTGATAATCTCTGTCCCTACTTTTTACGTGTGGCTACACGTATTATAGCTCAACCAGTATCTCAAATTTTTAATCTTTTTATCCAGATGAACGTCATTGTCCACCCTCTCCTGAAAGGGGCTGATCCCACTTTATTGAATAATTATAGATCCATCTCCAAGTTCTCGATTTTAGCAAAGATTTTTGAAAGGCTGGTGAAGACCAGGTCAAGGACTAGCTGAGCTTGAACAATATTTTATCTCCTTTTCAGTCACGTTTTAGGAAGCAGCCTAGTACAGCAACTGCTGCCATTAAGGTGGTAAATTATATTGTGGAAGCCATGGATGCCAAGAAATACCGCGCTGCCCTTTTTATTGATCTTTCAAAGGAATTTGATACTGTCGATCAGAGTATTTAATGTCAGCGACTGTCTACCATTGGAATGTCAGACCATGCTGTTGGTTGGTTTCTCTTAACTACTTTTCCCGCCGCAAGCAATGTGTGCAGTCCAATGGTCTTAGCTCCGGGCTCCTAAACAGTATAATTGATGTGTCACAAGGTTCCGTCTTAGGACCCACTCTTTTCATTATTTATTTTAATGGGGTAGGCCGAAACATAAATGCACATGTACATCTTTATGCTGATGACATTGTTGTCTATTGTTACACATCTTCTGTCACTCAGGTGTTCAAAGATCTGCATTCTGCTTTTGACACCATTCAGGCACAATTGTCTCATTTCAGGCTAGTTCTAAATTCACGTAAAACTAAGTCTATGTTCTTTTTAAATATAAAGAAGGTTGCCTGCTGTTTTCTCCTGTATTATGTTTGCTCAGGTACCCATATTGAGTCCGTGGCCACTTATAAATACCTTGGCATAACATTGGTCGATAGCCTTTCTTTTAGATGCCATATTGACCAATTACTGAAGAAACTTAAATTAAAGCTGGGGTTTTCCTTTAGAAATAGAGCCTGTTTTTCTTTTAATGCAAGAAAACGTATTGTCGCAGCCACTTTCTTGCCACTCCTGGATTATGGCGATGTTGTTTATATGAATGCCTCTACTCACTCCCTACATCTACTGGATGCTGCATATCATGGATCTTTGAGATTCATAACTGGTTGTAAGGGCTAATCTCAATACACCCCCTACTTTCTACCACTAGCCCTAACTCACTACCACTACCCCTAAAATTCAAGCCACAAATTTTAGGGCCCTTTAAATCTTTTCAGGGGCCTGTCCCAATACCCCCACTACCCCTACATTTCAGCACTACCCCTAAATTTTGCGTGCTACGTCACTGCGTGGTTTACGTTGGGGTATGTAAGCGACTGCGTAGTTACGTTTGCACATACGTCACACCATATCAGGAAGCTGAGAGCCAAAAGCTGTTTTAATTTCCGCTGTAGCGCTGTTAATAGGCCACTTTATTAAGTTTTAATATTTTTTCAGGCGTAAAAGTAACCGTTAAGATCCCCAACCTGGGGTCAGTTTATCCAAATAACGCCTGTTAAGAAATGTTCTGGGATGTTTTCGATGTTTCTCGGAGCAGCAGCAGCCGGAATACAGACGTGATCGCCGGGTCAACCTGCACCGTCGTCCCGGGGAGAAACCTGCAGCTCTGTGGAGAATTACTGCTGGCTGAAATAAATCATTTAGGAAGATAAATGTTGGTTTAATAGATGAAATCTAACAGTTGTAGCTACGCCTGTTAAGAAATTTGCTGCGAAAATTTCGGGATCAAAACAGCCTGCCGGCTCCGGAGCTGATTAATGGTTCCACGTCACACCAACGCAGAGCCTACGGCGTAGGGTACGGCGTAGGGTACGGCGTACGGAGCGCGTCGCCGCGTAACCTACGCCGTAGGTTCTGCGTTGGTGTAACGGGAACCATAAATCAGCCTTTATTCTGGCGAGGTTTGAAAAAGACTTCGCAACAACGGGCAAACATGT